>NC_056616.1:21800964-22088464 GCF_018340385.1 Cyprinus carpio | reverse complement strand
CAGTGAGAGTGCAGCATTTGTACTTCTTGAATTAGTACAGTATGTATTTATATAATGTAAGTTTATATTATAACATTATGTATTTTGTATGTGTTCTGGTGTCCTTGAATGGAGGAGTGTAAGTTGAAGTCGATGTTCAGATTGTGGTTAGTCTTACTGATGAGATGCTGTTGAATTCCTGTCTGCTGGGGAGAGAGAGAGAGAGAGAGAGAGAGAGAGAGAGAGAGACATGTGATGAATGAACACACAGAGAGAGTGTATTGATCATGAAGTTGCTGTATAGCCCAGCAACTCAAAATACAACATTTGTTCGCTGTATATCTGTCTGTCTGATATTGAAGAACTTCTTTAATTGGTTTGAGTTCTGTGATTTCCCTAGTGAGTTACCTTGCTGTCTATTCCCTACACAGGCAACAGACTTCTAAGGCAGCATATTAACTGAAAGGAAACCTGAATAGTGACTAATTTGAAAGTTATCCTCGGCAGAAACCAACACCATGATAGTATTTCTCACATGAATCAAATGAGACACTCGATTTACAAATGATTCCAATAGATTTTGACATAACATGTCACTTAGCTAACAATGTAATTTTCTTAAAGGAACAGTTCAACCCAAAAAATAAATTTGCTGAAAAATTTCTCATCCTCAGGCCATCTAAGATATAGTTGAGGTTGCTTCTGAGTAAGACTTTGCATTTCATAACTTGCTCACCACTTAATCCTCTGCAGTGAATGGATGCCGTCAGAATGAGAGTCCAAACAGCTGATAAAAACATCACAACAATCCACAAGTAATCCACAGCACTCCAGTCCTTCAGTTAACATCTTGTGAAGTGAAAACTGTGTTTGTAAGGAACAAATCCATCATTAAAGGAATAGTTCACCCAAAAATTAAAATTTACTGAAAATGTACCATCTGCTCATCTAAGATCCAAGTTTGTTTCATCATTTGAAAAAAAAAAAAAAATGTAGCATTACATCACTTGCTCACCAATGGATCCTCTGGATGGGTGAATGGGTGCCGTCAGAATGAGAGTCCAAACAGCTGATAAAAACATCACAAGTAATCCACACCACTCCAGTCCATCAGTTAACATCTCGTGGCATGAAAATCAGCATATTTGTAAGAAACAAATCTATCATTAAGACGTTTGAAGTTTAAACTGTTGCTTCTGGCTAAAATATAAGTCCATAATCTATAATAACGCTTCCTCCCATGGAAAAGTCTGTCTACTTTTGTCTCTCACATCATAATCCTTCCCACATATTTTTTTTTTTTTTTTTTTGCTTATTAATGATGCTTGATCTGTGCATATTTATCTTCTGAATCAGACCAGATGACTCTATTTGGAAGCATATAAACATCTTAATAAGCATAAAATATGTTCTACACGCCAATATTGGGTAATTTAAAATGTGTTTTATAAGTTTGGGAACAGATTACATCTTTGATGCCTTGCAATGCTATTTTATGCAGCTCACTAGACTTTGAAGCAGTTTTTCTTTCATTTGAATCTACTGTAGCTTGTGTACAACGTTATTTTGAGTTTTGTAATTGGAGTATTACACTTTGTGGCACCTAAAATCCCACACGTTTTGTGCTTCTTTCGGCATGAAATGTTACATCTCTTTATGAGATTTAGCTTTTTTTTAGTGCTCGCATACTGCAAACAAATCATGTGTCTCTTTTTCTAGCGAAATCCTCTTGTATTCAACTCAGTCTAACAGGCAAACTCCAAAGTAATTACACAGAGATCTCAAAGACAAAAATAACCACGGCTGTCTCCTATCTGATGCAGGTTACCAAACGCTGGTTAATGAGCGCTCAGCTGGGCCTCTTTTCCACCGCTGAGATTCGAAGGTGAAGCTGAACAATGATTTGAGAGCTTCCCCAAGCGATTTGCTGTATGTTTTCTGAACCGTTAGAGATAATTACTCTGTTAGACATGAACTCTACTACAGGAGAGACTTGACCACCCGAGACCTTTTGAGTCGGGACTTCAAGTGCAGCTAACAAAGCCAAAGTTTTCTTTTTCATAGAACAGGAGAGAGAGAGCGAGAGGAACTTGATTAAAAATGTTTTTTCCTCATGCTTTGATGTTAATGACACTGTGCCGTGACTCTGGGCATGAGAACATGGCATCTCCTCTGAGGAGCAGATGTGATCAAAGATCCTCTCTGCAGATTCTCTGTCCTGCTCGATATTTGAACAGAGGATGAGTTAAATCCACCACCCTGAATATTCATGAAACCCACTTGTGAGGAGCATGTCTTTGAAATAAATTTACATCCACATTTGTGATTTTTACCTGTGGAATAGAGGGCTGCATTAGGACCCAACACAAATCTCAGGGGAGCGAGAGGTTTTATTTTTATGCGTTACCTTTACATTACTACATTTACTAAGTAACAATATAATTAGAATTGTGTATTTTAGACATTCTAATTTATCACAATTATTTATTTAAGGGCCTGCAAATAAATAAATATAAATGTATTAATACATCCTCAGTAAAACCTGTTTTGCACAGGCAAACCTATTTACATTTTTATCCAGTTAAGTTATGCAGTTGAAACAAAAGGTCTTTTCAATGTCTAGCGTTTGCAAATGAGCGGCATCACTCTATACTGTGACGAGGCTGCTTTTGTTCATTGGTTAATGAACCGTTCATCCATTAATATTTCATAAGCCTCGAGTACCAAACATCCTGCAACAGTTTGTTTACCAGATTAACCATATGAATTCTATTTTCTTTACATTATTCACCGTTGGCCATGTGTAGTAACTTTGGTATCTTATCAAATTTGAGCTATTGTTGAAATCTCTTCTGAAAATCTAAAGGAGTCACTGTGAGATGTTTTATTTTCTTCTTTTTTTCAGGAGAAACATCTGAGAAGGAAAAGGTTGCATTTGCAATTTCAATTCTGTCTAGGAGAAACAATTTAGAGATCTCATTTGTGACTTTTCTTCCCAAAATGCCCTTCTCCCATCATGATTCTTTCTCTTCAGCACATCATTGTTTATCTTCATCCTCTAAGAATGACAAAGTGAGATCGGTTTGTCGTCTTTTCTTCAACACGAAGAGCTTCCAGTGTTTCTTCTGTCTGTCTCTTGTTCTTTTCCTCCTCTTTCCTCTTCCTGCTTTGTCCTTTCAGGTGCATTACATCATGCATATTATTTATTTCTCCTTTTGTTTCTGTCTTTCTGCCTTTTTTTGTCCTTGTTATGTCCTCCTGACAGACTTAGTAGTGGCTCATGTTCTGCTGGGATCGTCCGTCTCGTGCTGTCAGACTTTTGAATATCGTCAAATTATTATTTTTTTATTGTTTTTTTATTCCCAAGAACCACCAACTTAGACATGAAGAGTCTGATTGACATGTAAGGCTCCCAATCACAATTAGCTTCTAATGAGAAGCTTTTAAAGTCAAATTCAACAAAGGTCCAATTTATTGTGTTACTATGAAGAAATCTTCCATATTGATTTTTCACAGGTGTTTCCCCCATATTTTGAATTATGCATTGTATTGTGTTGTGTTTTGTCCAAAATTACCAGTCCTTTTTTTTTTTCTTAAAATGTGGTGTGCTTCAGGATATCTTGTTTATTTACTATTTATTTACTACACAGACAAAACTCTGAATACCTATCATTAACCTCACAAACCCAGTGACTAGTTGTTTCTCTGAACCCTTATTGTATCCGCATGGTAAACACTTGCTTTCCCAGATGTGTTTAAGAATGTGTTTATTCATAATTGTGATGTCGACACCCTCTCAGTTTTGCTTGCTGAAGTCTCACCTCAGTACAGAGTTAGTTGCCATAGTTACCATCACACCTGTTTCTGCTAATGAGTTAACCTACTTCCAGATCCCTAATGTTTCTGGAGTCTTGCATTTGCATTAGTGCATTCTCAAGTGCTTTTCCTGATTCTCAGTGTGTCTGAGTGGGTCTCGTTGGCTATGTTAAACAATAGCATTCTGCACATTAAGAGTAGCCTTAATATTGCTTAACATTTTTTTTTTAAATAGAATGTATTCAATATACATAAACCTGTGTAATATGCTGCCATTTTTAAACAGTAGACTTAAGCACATTGTTGACAATCAGAATTAAAAAAAAAAATGTGTAGTTTAGTGTGCAACATTCAAGTTATGTGAGAAATATACTATCAAATACTGTAGGAAATGATGTGTAAAAATGCATCTGTGGGTATAAATGTGTTATATTGCAAAATATTGCAGGCTGATATTAATTCTGGTTTATTGATCACACTAATCATGTGCATTGCATTGTGGGATACAGGATGCTGTGCAGTATGCATTGTTGTATCCACCTTATTAGCGTAAAAAGCGGGTGCAGCTATTTTGTAGCTTGAATGTGCGAGACTTTCGGTGTCATGGCTTCCAGTTATTTTAGCCAAAGCCAATAGAGGCAAGCCTGCAACCATTAGCCGAAAAAGCCTAACGGCTAAAGCTAATGCTTCCAGTCTGGCAGTGCTTGGGATGTCAATTTTTTTTAATGGATGTCAATGGAAGAGAGCTTCACTACGCTGAATAAACAGCTTTTTAATCTTCAACATGTTTTACACTAAACCATACTTTTGAATTGAACTATTTTCCACGAAAAAAATGATGTTTTATAAGAAGTCACTGACTTTTTGAGACAGGTGGGATTCAGTTTACAGCACTTCTCATTCATTCCTATGGTATCTGTAAACGGCGATTGAGTGTCGTTCAACTCTGACTGCCACTGCATCCTTCGGAGGCAGCATTCCAATGCAGGAAGGCATCAAGCCATGTCCGAATCCAAATTCTTCTTTACTTCCCGTCTCCAGTGGTACCTTCTTCTGATCAAATTTTGAAGGCAGCATAGATGTATCCTTCACTGCCTTTGATATCCCACAATCCTGTGCATTCCATTTCGTGACTGTTGAGCTAAAAAATAAGGATGGTGTCAGTTTGTGTGTAAATGTATATTTCTGACTAACTTTTTGCACTTTTGATGTTATTTCTAGTGAGAAATCAGTATTAGAGTAATTAAATATTAATTTAGTTATCACCAAAACTCGTTCTATTTTGTTGTAGATCATTAAACCGTTGCGCTGCCTCAGAAGCCTGTCCAAAATCACTTTCATGAGGTGCCCTTGTGCAAAAACGCTGCCCGCAAAGTCATTGCCTCATAAGGCAGCGAGGCTGCAATTCAGCTGCCTAGGCTTTTGGACGCAGCATAAAATTCAATGACGTCAAGACTGTAATGTGGTTATTAAGGCACATGTGATCCAAGTTAGCCATTAAGCTTTCTCCAATAGTAATAAGTAATACAGACCGGCTGTGTTCGAAATGGCATACTTGCTTACTGCTTACTGCCCAGTACACAGTGTAAACTGCCTACTATTTTTTAAAGAATAGTGTGTGAAACGGTATACAATAAGAAACAAATGTTTCAGAGTAGTATGCTAAAATGTTGTCACATGACAAAACATTAATTCAGCACAGCTGCTGAGGTTGTTACCTCACAAATAAATGTACTAACCATTCTTTTTACAAAGGCTTGTTAATTAAGGATTCATACTTGTAAACAAAGCTATATTGCCCAAAGCTATATTAAACTCATTTCATAATTAATGGACTTTATATACTGAACAGAACTAATAATAATTGTGTAAATAGTAGTTAGGTGGTAGATATTTATATTTCAGTACAATAGTACAGTACATTATAAAACCGTATGCAATGTTTAAATTATCATACTTAAAAATATTATTAAATGAATGAACATTATCGGGACAAAAACCTACCTACACCTAATAACACTGTATTATTAATGAAACATTTTAATTCCAATTTAAAATATTC
Source organism: Cyprinus carpio (assembly GCF_018340385.1). Classification (NCBI taxonomy): domain Eukaryota; kingdom Metazoa; phylum Chordata; class Actinopteri; order Cypriniformes; family Cyprinidae; genus Cyprinus; species Cyprinus carpio. Next base: position 22,082,607 of record NC_056616.1, on the reverse strand, counting down.
CCTTTATTTTTATTGAAAATAAATGCCTTGCTGATCTGATGTGTGATGGGAAAAGGACAAGTGTGGCAAAGAGTGGCCTCGATCTCGGGTCGATCGTGTCAAAATCAATCATCACACGTCTTTAATTCACTGCGCTACTGATACTAGAGATAGATGAGCATCTTTTGCAGTGCTGGTTATTGCAGCCAGACATTGGTGGGCAGAGTTAATGTAAATAGTCTCTGCCAACAAATTATTATGCTTCTTATATATTATATTACTGCAATATTTTTATAATTCAATATCTTTGAAATAATCTGTACTGTATTAAGCACTATAGAGATAAAGGTGACATCATTTGACTTGATTGGAAACGTGCTGTAGAGATGAAAGTACAATTCATGTCCTATTTACGATATAGTTTTTAGATACACAGCGATATTTTGTAGTTTACAGTAGCATGTATGTATAAAAGTGTTACATTTATAATTACTATGGAGCGCGTTGTGTTCTGGGAAACAGTATCCCATGCAGTGTCTTCAGATGCATACATCAAATTTCAGCAAATGTAGCAGGTAATCCGGGCATTCCATGCATACAGAACATTCACTTACTATTCACAGTATACATGCAGCATGCTGCAATATAGTAGGAGTTGTCTGGTAGTATGCCATTCCGAACACAGCTTCTGTACTGATTTCAGTGTACTTGAGTTATATTTAGCAGATTCTGGTAAATAGTAGGTCATCCAGGTAATTCATGCATACAGAAAACTTGCACACTATGCACAGCATACATACTGGATACTGCAGAAATAGTAAGAGTAGTATGATAGTGTGGCATTTCGAACACAGCAACCCTCTAATCTCTCTATAGTAAAATAATCTCTGATTTTAGCTGTAAAAACAGTCCGTTATAACGCTTAATACTGCAAACTTATATTTGTTTTCTATTATTTTAATTTAATATTGTAATCATAAACACAGCGTTGGTTTGTTGTTTTTTAACCAATAGCTGCTAAAATGTCTTTGTCATTTTTCACCCAGAAAACTTTGCCACACAAGAATACAGCGAGTCCAAATACTTCCAGCCTCTTGTTTTGTGACAGGATAACATGAAATCCTTCTAGATAAACTCAGAGTCTGTGATGGATCTGCCTCGAACGTTAAGACCACACAGAGCAGCAGAAAACTGTCATTTTGAGTTCTTGTTCTGGCTCTGGCTGAAATCCACGACAGATTCCAGACCCATTCCGGAGGATATCTAACACTGAGAACGCTACTCGAGGGACTGAACCTGGACTTCAGTGATAAGAGGCTGGATTACACGGGTGCAGACCACACCAGATACAGTCAGTTGAGAAGATATAGCGGTAAATAAACGTAGGGTTAAATCTGACAGGTGGAAAACAACTCAAGACAAGAAAAAATAAAGTTACTGGAAGTCAAATATTGAGTCGGAGCCAGTTTATAAAACAATAAAATATGAAATAGAGAGTAAAATACGGCTCGACCGCTCCCTCTGGTGGTCTTTCCTCAGGAAAAAACTCACTTGAAATACGTTTTTGGTTTACTGTAAATATGCTACAGTTGTGTGAAACCTGTCAGAAACATTGATTGATAGCTGTGGATGATTTGTGGTCTCCTGTCGTGTCTCATTTGTGATTGGGTTATTATCATGTTTCATTCATCTGTTAGATTTAATGCAGCGGTTGTTTCGTTTTCTTTCCAGGACACGTTTCAGTGTCATAGTAAGTGTATTTTACACTGTATTTCTGATGAACGTGCACAAAGGCTTACTATTTCTTCCGCATTCATCTCAGTACTTTGAGACCCCACAACAGTCCAAAACCTGGAGTTGTCCGCCTTTTAAGCTGTGATCGTGTTCCGTACCATACAAACGTTGTCGAAAAATGTCTTCTTTTGGCTAGCATTACATTTATCCTTCTTGGAGGAGACCAATAACCTGTACTGCATTGCCAGAAACCCATTCCAAGATGGCAGATGATGTTCAAAATGTCCATACACCGCAAAAAAAAAAAAAAAAAAAAAAAAAAAAAAAAAAAAAAAGATTATCGTACTTAGTATTCTCGTCTTGTTTTCCAGCACAAATACTAGCTAAACTTTCCTAAATCAAGATACATTTACTTTTTTTCTGAAGAATGTTTGAAAAATGAATTTTTGCTTAAAACAAGAAACAATATGTGCCAGAAGAATAAACTTCAAAGGAAAAACAAATTTTTTCTGACCCCACAAACAGCTATTTTTTCCTTCTTTTGCGTAAAAACTCACTTAAAGGATAAATATCTAATAACATTTTGCTTCTCAATTTATTTTTAATGTATCCATGCATTTTATTCAGTTCTTGAAGAAATTATTGATAAAGTATTGTTTAGTCTAATAAAAATGGCTATTTACGGACTATTTTATTCCAAATATCTGTGTGTTGGTCATTTAGAGTGATTCAAATCACTTCAGTTGCTTAGAAGTCAAAGCATCATTGGTGTGTGTGTGTGTGTGTGTGTGTGTGTCTGTGTGTGTGTGTGTGTGTGTGTGTGTGTGTGTGTGTGTGTGTGAAATGTTGCATAAGAAAGAAAAAAATATTTGAAAACAAAATATTTGAGCTGATCACATGCTGAATATAAAAGCATCAGATTTCAGCCATGTGAGGAGAACCTCATCAAGCTCAAATAATCATAAATAATCAGCTAGAGATGAAAAGATGAAAACAAAGTACTTTTGCAAGGCAACATTCTCTTCATTCTCTGCTGGTAAATTAAAGATCATATTGTTTAATATTTTATGTGCAAGAGTGAAGCGTGTCTTGAAGTGTTAAGTGCAGTTGTTTGGGCCTGTATAGTGTGTCTGTGTGTGTCACAGCTAGCACACTAGTTAGTGTGTAACCTGAAGACACACAAACAGACATACAATCTTTCCTTCTGCCTTCATTCTTGATCTTTGTTTTGTTATTTTAAACATACTATTTAAATTAGAAAAGTTAAATTAAAAGTTAAATTAAAACAAACTAAAGAAAAGAAAAAACATATATTATCAAAATAAAATAAACATTAATTGGAATAAAATATAATATAAAACTTTATTTTTTCTTCTTTTTCTTCTTTTTAATTTTAACTAGTTCACAAGCAAAGTTTCTCCTTTTAATTTAGTTTAACTGGAATGATTAGAAAAACTAAAACTGAAATATGATACAATGAATTAAATAAACCTATATAAATAATTAAAAAAAAAAAAACAAATGGCATAAACACACAAAAAATGAAAATAATTCTAAACATTGCTAAAAACTACAATATTATATCAGTGATACTAAAATAACACTCCATTATTGTATTATATAGCAAAATAACTAACTAATAAATAAAAAAAGTTACTTGAAATAAAATAAATATTAACTGAAAAAAATCAGCTAGTTGCCAAGGCAACATTTCTCATTAATCAATCAATAAATAAAAGCTATGTAGAAAAAATACTAAAAGTGACAAAAACAACTACTCTAAATCTTCAACTTCAATAGTAAAATTGCACAATATTATTGCATCATGTAACAAAATTTGAAGCCAAGTAAACCTGCATTATTATTATTATTATTATTATTATTATATAGTTTTTTATATATTAAAATATGACCTATCTATATATCACATAGTCTTATATATTGTATATTTTTGTATTTTTTTAATTTCTGTCTCTCCACTTTTTAATTATTTCTGTTTTTTATTTCTATGACTTTGGAAGACTTTCTGTTTGGTATTTCACAGAAATGAAACGATTTGTTCTCATGAGCCTGATCCAGATGAAGCACTGCTGCCATCTGCCGGCGGAGCGGAGCGGTGCATGGCAGCGTGCATCACCATGGCAACCCGCGGGAAGCCAATTGTGTTCAATCAGTCAGCCTAAATATAGAATCAGCTGCATTATTAGTCACTGCACACCTGTATGATTTCACCACGCTGCGTATATTATATTGTTCAACTCCACAGGTTAACTGAATACTGAATTATCCTTAAATGTCAGTAGAATCGACAGAAGCCTGTTCATTACTGACACCTCTTTATATCAACTATAGCGCATGAAAATGGGTTCCAAAGCTGATAGTTCCATTCTGTTTTTAAATAAATATAGAAAAAAACAAGCAATTCTCTTCATGTATGTGATACTGTAAAAGCCATATGTTTTTTTTTTTTTTTTTTTTTTTTGAGAAAGGACATTATTTTGGTTATTTTTTAATGTTAGCCTATTTATTTATGTCTCAAACATGACATAGATGTCAATACATGACTTTTATTATTATTTTTATTATTATTATTATTATTATCTTCGTTGAGCTTTCTGGTTCAAGTTTAAAGTATAATTGACTTATTTACTTATTTGCTGTGATGGAAATGATTATGTCAGTGCATCTTACTGGTTTAATTCCATGTAGGTTATAAATGTTAATTAACCTGGCATTTCTCAATGGAACATGTTTTCTATTGGATTATTTCTGCTTCCTCCTGCACACTATTTGCATTTGCACTGATTTTCATTATTTATGAGGCTCTGATCCCACAGAGAGCAAATGAGGGGGTTCATTTGTCAAGAAGCAACCCTCTGACAGCGTGTTAACACTTACAAAGAATAACTGTTAAAATTAGACTCAGTTAATCTGTTCATTATTCAGCTGAATGAAAATAGTTGAACACGTATTATAAGTCTTTATAGTCTTTATGTAAGACAGAGGAGACGATTCATGGTTTCATCTTATTATTATTTTAATTCATATTATCTGCTATTGTTTGTCAACATGTTGCATGTAAAAATCAGTGTTACTGTGAAGAGACGATGTGAACAGTAGATGGCAGTGTGTAAATATGAGCAGATCTCAGCACAGTTCACAGTTTTGCTGCAGAATTTCAGATCAATATAAGTGCATTTATTCAAGTTTTAGCACTCTAAAAGATATATAGATATAATCTGTTGAATTACAGTTTTTTTTTTATTATTATTATTCCTAATTATTCACCGTCCCCCCTTTAAGAGAACTACAATATATTGTCGTTTCATGTTGCTCTTAAACTTGATTAGCTTTTCAGATATATAGCCTATATATATATATATATATACAGTACAGACCAAAAGTTTGGAAACATTACTATTTTTAAAGTTTTTGAAAGAAGTCTCTTCTGCTCATCAAGCCTGCATTTATTTGATCAAAAATACAGAAAAAAATTTAATATTGTGATATATTATTACAATTTAAAATAATTGTTTTTAAATTTATTATACTTTAAATTATCATTTATTTCTGTGATGCAAAGCTGAATTTTTAGGATGATTAACTTATTATCTTTTCACATGATCCTTTAGAAATCATTCTAATATGATGATTCATTATCAAAGTTGGAAACAGTTCTGCTGCTTAATATTTTTTCAGAACATGTGATACTTTTTTAGGATACTTTGATGAATAAAAAGTAAAAAAATAAAAAATAAAAAAAAAATAAGCTATGTTTTTAAAATATAAATATTTTGTAATAACAATATACACTACTGGTCAGTAATTTGGGGTCAGTAATTTCTTTCTTTTTTTTAAATAAAATCAATACTTTTATTCAGCAAGGATGTGTTAAATTGATAAAAAGTTTATTTATTTTTTTTTTTGAATAAATGCAGTTCTTTTTAACCTTTTATTCATCAAATATCTTAGACAGCAGAACTGTTTCCAACACTCATAATAAATCAGAATATTAGAATGATTTCTAAATGATCATGTGATAGACTGGATGTTACATGTGACACTGAAGGCTGGAGTAATGATGCTGAAAATTCAGCTTTGCATCACAGGAATAAATTATTTTTTTTAAGTATATTCAAATAGAAAACTATTATTTTAAGTTGTAATAATATTTCACAATATTACTGTTTTTTCTGTATTTTTGATCAAATAAATGCAGGCTTGATGAGCAGAAGAAACTTCTTTCAAAAACATTAAAAATAGTAATGTTTCCAAACTTTTGGTCTGTACTGTATATGCTTTTAAATACATAGCTTGATTAAAATATTTTTAAATATAAAAGTATAACACTTCAGTAAATAATAAAAAAAAAGTTTAAGAATGTTGCTTTTAAATAAAAAACCCAGTAAAATAAAATAATAAAAGGAAGTAAAAAATAAAAATAAAACAATATAATAAATAGATTCACTGATGATTTGATAAAATTAAATGTGTACTTATTTAATTTGAAGTAATGTAAATGGTTCTTAGACTTAAGAGAAAGTTGCTCTTAAAATGGCATGTAAATTCAGATAAAATCAAATAAAACATAATTATGTATTTCATCTTTTTTTATTATTATTATTATTTTTTATTTATTTTTTTTGTCTGGTTCTTATAGACTTCAGTAAATAAGGAAAAGCATGATTGTAGGCGGTTTTTCTCTGGAATAGTGTATGTGAACTCGGAGTAGAGCATCCCCTGTGTGCTACAAACCCATCCTGACGAATAATGTGTTTCGCATTGAGTTGTGCTGGTGTTGTTCTCTTTAATGAATGATGATCTGCGAGGTGCCATCCTTTGTACTGTTTGCTGGTTCTGGCAGGTTTTCAGTTTCAAGCAATCAGCACATTCTCATGAAATATAAACACATTTGCCTTGTTAAAGGTCTGATCTGCGGTTATGCCACAGGCCCGTTTGACTCCCACTCACACTGAAACTGAACGTGTTTGTGATGTTTTTCATTGCAGTTTCTGTTCAAACTAACTAAACGATCACAATCTCAGTGACCAGAAGGCAGGCGGCATCTTTACATTTCCAGCATCACTCTATGTATTGTGATGTATTTAGTTGTTCTTTACATGACACTATTTGTCCTATTTGTGCTTTTCTCTTTAGATGATGTACACTTCAGTCCACTGAGGCCTGAGATTATTGACCAAGCTGGTTTAGAGATGGCCACTTTGGTTTAGAGACCACTTTGGACCGGAAACAAACCAGCTACATTCCAAAAACCAGCTTGTACTGTACGATACAGTGTGTTTTCTAGAAGGAATACAGACCTGGTATTTAGCTTGATGATTATTTATTTCTTTATTTATTTTTGTAAATCTAGCACATTTGCAGGTGAACATGAAATCCAGTCTTATTATCTTTTTTTTATGTAGTTTTTAGATTTTTGTACCTTATCTGACCCACTTTTACTTTGCCCTCCAAAACACACCTGGTCTGAACAAGCATCCTCCCATATTTATTTATGGAAATATACAGATATTTATTTATGGAGATGTTGTACAGATGTGATTGTAAAGGTGACCTTCAACGTCTAGATGTTTTTTTTTTTTTATCCTGCTGTTCTTACATTTTCTGTAAATTTTGAAAATACAATGATTTCTACCAGTTTGTTTGTTTGTTTATTTAAAACTAAATGTTTTTTTTTTCATTATTTGCATAAATTGTTGTTTGTTGTTGTATTTAAAGTGTTTTTTATTATTATTCCTCATTGTTCTCCTACCCCCCTTAAAGATGAAAAGAAGATAATAATGTTGCTCTTAAATAATTACCAGGTTAAATATGTATGTATTTATTTATTTATTTGCATATGTAATATTAATTTGCTCCCATTAAAGAGGAAAAGAAGATATTGCAATGCCATGGTTAATACAAATGTTACTCCTGTTTAAATAAATGAATAAATATACATGCATGCATGTAGCCTATGTCATTTTTAATTATGCATAAATAAAATAAAATGCATAAAATTTTGCTCTTATTTATTTATGTATGTATTTATTTATTTATTCCCCTTAAAGGCAAAGAGAAGATACTGCATTGCTGTACAGTAAATAAGAATGTTTTGCTTCAACAATTATTTTATTACGGTAAAATAAACCTAGTTTTAACCTAAGACCCTCAATATAAAACTCTTGATTTCCTCAGTAACACATTGTTAACTTTAATAAAGAGCATTTGAGTTGCATTAACCATTTACTACTTCGCGGATCAAGGTTAATTGGCTAATAGTATGAGATGTGATGAATCCGTTCCGTGTTTATGTTACATATTCTCCACAGACAGACCCCAGTGACAGTGAGCGGGTCCCGTGAATGATGATGGTCGGTGCGGCGCTGACATGCGCAGTGCGCGGATGCTGTTCGCTGGATGTGTGTGTCCCTCCGCTGATTTCATCTCACACACGCGCTCCTCTCCTCCATCCTTCAGGATCTTCCTCCGGAGCGGCGGCGGGGCTTTACGGTACGTGAGTCTGTTTGTGTGTGTAAATAAACGCGTTTGCAGCAGCGCGCACTGGACGCGTCTCAAAGCAAGACGCGCGTGCGGCATGTTTGGAGATAAACACACGCGGCGTTGAGATGCATGCAGCGTTTTTGTTCATTCACTTCATAGCCAGCAACGTTTTGTGGCTTCATACGGACGCGTTCCAATCCAACAGCAATCTTGGACATAAACATAGTCGTGCTCCAAATCAGCGCTAGTTTGGACATCAGAACTATGTGTGAAGCAATTTTGAAGATGATAATAGACGTATTCCAAGTCAGCAGCAGTTTTGGGCATCATATGTGTGCGTGTAGCATTTTTGGGCATCATAATAGACACTTCCAAGTCAGCAACATTTTATGACTCTGCGTCTATGATGCAGTTTATAGGTTTTGAGACGAAGCATGTGAATCAGACGGCCTGTTGCCGTGAATCTCATGTATGGATTAAACATGTTGACGTCTGGAGAAGCTGTTTTAGGGTTTTGTTTTTAGGACTGCGTGATATGTGGTTTCTGTTTACTGCCAAATGACTTCAGGAGCTGATGGTGAACACTTGTTTTAGTAAAGTGCAGAAAAATATCTATCTATCTATCTATCTATCTATCTATCTATCTATCTATCTATCTATCTATCTATCTATCTATCTATCTATCTATCAAAAGCACATGCTTTTGTTAATTCTTTAGTTAAATTCAACTGACGGATGTGCTGTGGTGCAGTAAATGTTTACTGTATTTTATTTAGCTTTCCCTATGTATGTGTACTTTCAAAATGTGACCTATTTAAGAAAACCCACAGGGTGGGACTCTATTTTATTCATTAGGAATTGATTGGATCATGAAAAGGGGTATTTATAGCAGAATGAAAGTCGTGGTTTGGAGGGAGGAGGTGGAATGTATGTGGGATTCATGATGTCAGATGAAAAAGAAAGTCAGTTTAGAGGCAGAGCAAGTTCTTACAGTTTGATGATTATAAAGTCAAACTTTTTTTCTTCAGAATGTGCACTGACATACAGTATGAAAGCCTGTTTCCACCACAATTCTGACTTGTCTCACAATTCTGAGTTTACATCTCAAGATTCTGAGTTTACATCTCACAATTCCAAGTGTATTTCTCACGATTTCGAGTTTACATCTCACGATTCCAAGTTTACATCTCACGATTCTGAGTTTACATCTCACGAGTCTGAGTTTACATCTCACGATTACGAGATTACATCTCACGGTTCCGAGTTTACATCTCACGGTTCCGAATTTATATCTCACAATTCCAAATTTACATCTCATGATTCTGAGTTTACATTTCATGATTCCGAGTTTATATCTCACAGTTCAGAGTTTATATCTCACAATTCCAAATTTATATCCCATCTCACGATTCTGAGTTTACATCTCAAGATTCTGAGTTTACATCTCTTGATTCTGGGTTTACATCTCACGATGCTGAGTTTACATCTTAAGATTCCAAATCTATATCTCACAATTCCGAGTTTATATCTTGCAGTTCTGATTTGTGTTAGTTTCTGTCACAAAATAAAAAAAGTAATTTATATATTTTAATTCTGACTAATGTAATTCTGCTAATATCTCACAAATTTTGAAAAGTCACAATATAAGATATAAACTCAGTTGCAACAAAAAAGTAAAAAAAAAGAAGTCAGAATTACCCTTTTTTTAAATTCTGTGGCAGAAACAAGCTTCCAAACTGACAAATAATAATTATTCAGAACAAGAACATTTGTGAAGAGAATAATTAGGGTTGATTTTGTTTTCACATAACTGTAAAATGGAGTATGTTTTGTTCTTCTAAAAACCGTTGAAATCTTTTGTATAAAACAGTTGTTAAGTTTCATAACGTGAAGTTAAGGAGCTGTGTATTAGTTTAGCTAAAGCCTTTTATGACTCACTGACACCTGCTGGTTACACCTGACAGATCAATCATCGTTGACTGTACTGATTGTCTTTTGACTAGATTGTCTGCATTATGAGACCAGAGCGCATATATCTGTCTCAGGATGGTAGTTTGATTTGATTTTAGCATGTGCATTGCTAATGAGTTGTTTCGTTTAATGCAAGTCAGTCTGAGAATTGAATGGAGCATGGCAAACTCTCAGTGTTCAGACAACTAATGAATAAATTGATGATCTCTTATGAAATGAACCCCACATGAGTGTATTCAGGATGCAACCTAAATCTGTTTTCCAGAGGAGACACACTGAATACTGAATGCATACGGTTTATCTGGGAGTTAAAAAGTTCTCGAGCGCATAATGAATGAGTCTCTAATGCATCTGAATCTGTGTGTTGATGTAGTTTGCTGCAGAATGTGAGCTGTTTACTCTTAGTAATCTTGTTTGGGATCATAAAAGTCTTCATTATGTTTCCTAATGTCTCCCATAGGTTCAGTAAAATAAGTACAGACTTCTAAAATAATTTGCAGCAAGATGTGAGTGTTTGGAGCAGCACAGCTTTAGAGTTATATTATATTATTATAACTCTTATGATATTTTTGCGCTGTTTAATTTTAATTCAAAGATGCTATAGCTATTGTAATGATGCACTGAAAATCGACATCTGAAAATATTTGGCAGAAATGTCATTTTTGGTTTCGATAGGGATAAAAAATAAAAGTTGTTGCTAAATATATGCACTATACTACATGTTTATTATAGTTTTAGTTAACCTGTTACTGTGGTTACTTCATATGTTTAAATAAATCTGTCTTTTTTACAGCAACTATTTTAATGTTTGTAATTAAATGACAAATAGAAACATAATTACATACCTTGATAAGTTGATATAAAAATGTAACTTTTTTGCAATTTAAATGTCTGTGTGCAACTGTTTTTATTTAAGTGTTGATTATGAAAAAAATTTATTTGTGTTTTTGTCCGTTTTATGCATTACAGTTATTTCATGTTTATTATTATTATTATTTTGGGGGTTTTTTTATTTATTTTTTTTAAGTTTAGTTATTTTTGGTTTTAGAAAAAAAATAGTAGGCTATTGTTGTCCTGGCAACTAACTAAAAATTAATTTTGGTGTATCTGTATTCATCATTTTAAATGTTAGTTTAAATTTTAGTTACTTTGTTCTGTGTTTTTGTTGGTTTTATGCATTATTTTAAATATATTTCTATTTAGTGTTCCTTATTTTTTATTTTTTATTTTTTAGTTTAGGTGTTTTCAGTTTTAGTTAAAAAAAAATTAAATAAAAAAATATCACCTTGGCAACTCACTAAACTGCTATTCATAATCTATATTCAGCAAAATCATTGCATGCTTCACACGTTCCACTTCAAATAAGTCAGCATGTCATTTTTAAACACATAAATGAGTAATTACAGACATTTGTTTATTGACATTCAGTAATAGTCATTTCCACAGATGTTGTTTGTGCAGAGCCACATGCATATGATGCATTTACACTTCTCTTAACTGCATTAATACTCTCTCTCTCTGTGTGTGTGTGTGTGTGTGTGTGTGTGTGTGTGTGTGTGTGTGTGTGTGTGTGTGTGGCCGTTTCGCCCTCAGCCAGTCGAACACACCTGTCTGTCATCATTTGAGCGTAATGACTCCATTAAACAGCAGTGGCGATGGTTAACTGTAATGGAACGTTCTGGATGGAGCTCTAGATGTGTGCTGCTTTGTGCTGTAGGTTGCTGTCACAGATTGAATGTCTTTTATTTATTGAGTGCGTTGTGCACATTCACTCTGTTTTTTGTTTTATTAGCTTTCAGTTCTGGCTTCTATATTACAGATGTCCACTTTGAGTTCACATATGCATGTTGTGGTGCCGTTGTCTCAGGTGTGGATATTTGTCTCCAGAGATGTTTGTCTGTAATGATTTTGTTTGGAGCAGGCCTTGGGAAAATTCAATTAAGAATATAAACGTCCAGTGCTTGTGCTGGGAAACCCCTCCAGGTCAAACAATAGAGGATGGGCTGAGCTGGCTGTGTTTTCTGCTGCTGTTAGAGCGTCTGAGTCTTAAGAGTTTGAGCAGAAATGTCAAATACTTGCTGTTGTTGAGATAAATTAAAGAAATGAGAATACTGTCATCGTTTGGCTTTCTTTTGTGGAACATAATAGATATGTTGAAGAATTTAGTTGTTCTTTTTCCATGCAGTTGCAATAAATGGGGACTGAGGCTTTCAAACGTCTTAAAAGTGCAAAAACATCATTAAACTTTCATAAAAGCAGTCCGTACAACTTGTGAACTATGTTTAAAGTCTTCTGAAGTCAGAAAAGTCACGAGAAGTAGCAACTGTATACATTTTGTGAAAGGAGCATTGTTTGAAATGTAATCTTTTCAAGGATTCAGATTAAACTTTTAATTTAAAATATTTTTTTCTCTCAGAGATATGTATAAATTATATACATATATATCATCAAAATGTCTTATTGTATTTATAATATTATCTACTTTGTTCTCACCATGAATATATATTTACATTTTTGTTTTGTATTATTAATAAATGTATTTAACAAAATAAATTGATTTAGTTAGTTAGTTAATTGAATATAATTGCACATATTGTTTACTTTGTTCTCACCATGAGAAGAGATGTGACTGAGATTAAAAAATATAGAATTATAAATAATAATAATATTATTTTACATTTTTATGAATTTCTTATGTTTTATTTGACTTGAGTTTTAAAAATAATAAATTGTTGCTTTGGCAACTAACTGAAATAAGTTTAATTTTTTTTTGTTATTTTTTTTTATATATAAAACCTTTTTATATTTTTTTCATATCAGTTAAAGTTTTTTTTATTTTAATTAATAGAATGTTTTAATAAAGTTTTTCTATAGTTTTAGTTTTTAGTTTCTCTAGTGAGTAACTTACATTTCAATCTGTTCCTCTAAGCTACCATACCACTAAGCTACCATATGGCTTCAGAATATGGCGCAAAAGCCAAAATGTTCCACTTTAATGAATATTTTCTGAGTTTTATCGTGCTTTTATGTCATTTTATAAGCTTGAAAGCCTGTTCTCTATTCTTTGAAATTGCATGGAAAACAGCGACCAGGACAATGCACCAAAACGTCCCCTCTTGTGTTCAACAGAAGAAAGAAAATCACATGACTCTGCTGACAGAACTTTTATTTCCGTCTGAACTATTCCTTTAAAAATTCAAGCCCTAATGTAAAAAAGCCGCATCAGTCAAAGACATCTGAAGACCGCTTTACAGCATCCTCCAAAAAGAGCTTTAAACAGCAACTTAGAGATTTGATGGCAAACGAGGAACATCACTGGAGTGACATTTCTTTGTGTGAATTCATGCCACGAGAGTTCATGTGACGTTAAAGCGTTGTGCACATATTAGCGCAGAGGGAAGGTCAGGAACAGACTTATATGAGCTCCGCTGACATTTGCCTGGCATTTTTGATTCACTGACGTCTTGTGATAGATCTTCCATGCCTTGTTCTGGACGCAGGTGATTATAGATGACCTGTTTGCTCTTTTGATGTTAACAGAGGAATTCTGAAGGTGTTTCCTCAGCAGATTGGATATTAGAGCCTCTAATGTTGCATATATTATTAATGCGGTTTCGCATGTCCTCATGTGACAGCAAATGCTCTTCATCTGAAACCTGCTGATTCTGCTCGCTAAAATCCAGGGCTTTGTTTTCATGTTCGCTCGCTGTTCCAGGATCACGCTGATTTTATCTAGTGGGGAAGAGAAGCTCCCATCTGTCTGTCTAGTGATCATACTGAGTCTCTGTGGTGTTGTCAGACAGACCTGAACTTTAAAGCTGCAACTTTTTTCTGCATCTACAAAAGGCGGGTTGAAAATACCAGCCATAAATATTCCATTTTGTTTCTGATATATTCGTTTTGGTGGCTTAATATGAAAAATATTCCATATTGGAGTGGTGAATAAACCTGATGAATAAAAAACGACATTTTTGTTCACTGAGGTTGAAGTAATGAAGACCCATGAATTTTCTTTGATAGGTCTTTGTCTGTTTTGAATCACTCACACACTTTTGTTTCTGCAATTCGATTTAAACCAGAAATGATGCTGCAAATCCTTATTAACTTACTAGCATAGATGCAAGAAACCGGAAACAACACCACTTCTGAACTTCTTATATCTTTAAACTTTTGTTAATTCCATATCCCAGCCAAAATACAACAGTATTTCCTTTACACAAAATGAAAGCTGCAGGGAATCATTTGGGAACTGGATCATATTTAAAGATCCACATTGTAGAATATCTGTCATGAAACCATATAAAGATGCATTGCACATAGTGTCATGCTTGAACTATGAAAGACAAGATCATTAATAACAATTATGAAGCCTCTGAATATGCGGTACACAATGATTAACATGATTAACCTACTCAGACGATCATAATTTAGATGTAAAAGCTCTGATTGGGATCTTCATGCTTTCATGTTGGATTTTATGTGCTGCATTATTATGATTCTGCACATTTATTTATTTATTGCTTATATTAAATAATAAACTTTTAAATATACCGTGTTCATATTATTTATTTTAGATTAAATTACAGCTAATCACAATAAAATAAACATTACATAACTTTTCCATATAGAAAATTAGGTTTGTTTGATTTATTTTTAATACTTGTATAAAATATATTACAAACTAATAAACATACTGTCTTCATATTTTTTATTTTAATAATGATTATTGATTAAGTTACCAGTAACTACAATAAAATTAACATTAACTTGAATATTAGGTTTGTTTGCTTATATTTGATATAAACAAACATTGTTTGATACAAAAAAATATTGTTTATATTTGTTTAAAATACTAAATAATAAACTAATATATATATTGTATTCACATTCTTTGTTATAATAATGATTAATACATTACCAGTAATCACACTAAAATGTTTTCTTTTATTTCTAGAGACTAAGTTAAAATTGTTTTGTGAACATCTTACCTATAGGTAAATTTGCCTTCTGACTTCCCCAGTAATTTTCCCACAAATCACAGCAGTTGAAGCTGGTGTAGGTAACAGTATTAGGTAATGTTTATTCTGTCGCTCCCCCACAGATATGTTTTTATAGAATTAGAACAGATGCTTTCTTCCTGGGAGTGTTATCTGCATAAGTTCACCTGGTTAAATTGAAAGGCACTTTGAGTATTATTTATGTATGGTAATATGTCTTTTATGTCTAAACGTCTAAATTTCTCCCACGGGAACAAATAAAGTTAACCTAACCTAACCTAGTTTACCTCGTTGCCATGGCAGCAGTTTTTGATCAAGTCCAGATGGTTTGTTGCTACATCAAAACGGAATGTCCCAACATTCCATGACCCGACAAACGCTACATTTTCCGTGAGCAGTTGTTTTTGGAGGCTGGTGTTTGTCTAGACAGCACTGGCCTGTAGATGGTCTGGGGTCTCATGTCACGAACAGCAGATTAACAGTTTCCCTCGTAATTGTGTTAGTGTGGATCTGAGCTTAATGAATATGATGCGGTCGGATGTTGCACACGCCATTTATAGGTACTCTTCTCTCTTTAACTGGCAGAGAAATGTCACTTGACCTCTTTATATAAACTCAGTGGTTTGCACTGAAATGAAAGGACGGTGAATTACACGCTCTTACATGCCTTTATTCTCAGTGATTTATAAGAGCATTAAGAGCTTTGATTTAACTTTAGTAGCAAAAATTCTGTTAAATTATAATATTCTTGTTAATAGATGTATTGATTCAAAACTGATCATCATTAAGTTGTAAATAAGATTATTGGAGTACAGTTCATTTTACAAAACAATACTATTTTAGTGTTTTTATGTCAAAATGTTTAACTCAGTGTATTACTTAAAGATTCTTTGTAATTATCTGTGAGATTTTGCACCTTTTTATAAAAAGGTTAAATGAATGCTGTTGCTTTTATGATTTAACAACACAAAAATCTTTATAGAATTCATTAACTTAATTAAGTTATAAATATTCAGTTGTTCGTTGTTAATTTATGTTTGTTCGTATTACAAAAAATCCTAATTTATACAACTTAAAATGTGCAGAATCAAAGAAAAAGACCAATAATTCAAAGCATAAAGGTCCCTAAATGTAACACGAAAACATGAATATCTCAAACGCTCATAATTTAGATACAAGGTTAAATTAAGTAACAGTATTTAATGCAATAGAGTTTATGAACTAACAATGAAGAACAGTTTTTGTAGAATTCGTTAGTCCATTCATTAATTAGTCATTTAGTTTAATGTTATGTTCTAAATATCCAGCTGTTCATTGTTAACTTATGTTTGTTCATATTACATTAATCTTAATTTAAGATTTATTTAACAATTATCAAGTATTATACATTATTTATTCATTATTGCAAAATCTAACTGAATCTGCTTTGCTAAAGTTGCAGTTTGGTTAAAAAGATTGTTCCTCTAAATAAGGAGAATCTGTATTCAAAGCCATTTTAGAGCAAATATGTAAACATTATAATGAATAGTCAATATGGAGATTCATGCTTTATGTCTCATATCGGTGCACTTAGATCAGGTCCTCTGAAAACACATGAACATGTGTAGTTCCACATTATTGATTCTCTGCGTGATTTGAAGGTTGAGTCTCAGATCAGCACCGGTGTTTGTTGTTTTGTCGTCATCGCACGAGTGACATTTGGACGAGACTGCGTTGGGTGTGTGCGTGATTGCTGATGTAATTACTGTCGAGTGCTGACACCTGTTACTGAGCACAGTGCCGGGTGTTTGCTCATCTCTGCTCCCAGCATGCATCTGAGAAGGAAGAAGATTCATTTAACAGCCCCCAAAAATCAGCACAACTTCAGAGCTGTGCACCGTTCAGAACTGAAATAAGATTGCCTTTTAAATTACAATCTAATTCTTGAATTTCAGCTGATGTAGCAAACAAAATGCAGAATTGCATTAGCATTGCTCTATCATTTAAAAGTTTGGGGTTGGCAAGATGTTTTTAAAGAATTAACCAAAAATACTTAAAAAAAAAAAAAAAATAAAAACAATAAAAAACATAAACATTTAAAATAACTACATCAAATCTGAATATACAGCAACATTACTCCAATTCCTGTGATCAAAGCTGTATTTTCAGCATCATTACTCCAGTCTTCAGTGTCACATGATCTTCAGAAATCATTCTAATATGCTGATTTGCTGCTCAAGAAACATTTCTGATTATACATGATACAAAATATTTTTCAGGATTCTTTCATAAATATAAAGTTTAAAAGAACAGCATTTATTTGAAATAGAAATCTTTGGTAACATTATAAATGTCTTTGTGTCACTTTTGATCAATCTAATGTATCTTTGCTGAATAAACATATTAATTTCTAATTAATTTCTGTCAGTAATAATAAAAAAAATAATCTTGCTGGTCCCAAACTTAGTAACATAAAAGTTGAACCGAATCAAAAATATAAAAGTTGAAATGAAGAGACTTCTGTCATCATTTACTCTTCCACGTGTAGTTTTCTTTGCTACAGCACAAAAAGGAGATGTTTAGCTGTATCTTTATGGTAATTTTTGGATTTGGTAGTTCAGTATCCACCTGTCACTTTCATTGTATGGAAAAGAGCAGCATCTAAAACTCCTTTGTGTTCCTGTTGTGAAGAAAGTTTTCCAGGATGACATGAAATTGTGTAAATGATGACAAAATATTAATTTCCCCACAATCCTTTTCATTCAGACACATAATAACTCCACACACAAGTACACGCTCAGTCACTCTAAAGTAATGGACACAATGATTAATACTGTCTTTAGTCTCAGTAATATTCTGTTCTAATGACCTCCACTGTCTTATTTCATCAGTCCGGCTTTTATATATCAGTTCAAACTCTGCGCTGGAACAGAAGAGCAGCAGTAAAGGTGAAGTTCATTTATCTTGGGTTATAAGACAATATCAAACGCTGCAGTCACAAGGACTCTATCAGAAGTGATTGGATCACAGTGGCCTGATCTCTCACATATTATCATATTATTCTGACCCTTCATTGGTCCATCAGGAATGATTCAATAACCCTCAGTCTGACATTCAATAAAGAGTGAGGAGAGAATCCTATCTGTCCATCCACCCATCCATCCATCCATCCGTCTATCGTCATTCCATCCATCCATCTTTCTATCAATCTATTTGTCCATCCATCCCTCCATCTCTGTCTGTATGTCTGTCCGTCCATCCATCCATCCATCTATCTGTCTGTCTGTCTGTCCGTCCATCCATTGTCAATCCATCCATCCATCCATCCATTCACTCGTTTTCTTGTAAGAATGATTTTTGCAAATGATTCACAGAAATCCATTCTCTATATTTTTTATACCAATTTTGATGTTGTGGAATGCAACAGTTTAGATAAGAATGGGTTTATATCTGTATAAAGATATAACGCTTCTTATCTATATCTATATTTCTAGATAGTTGTGTAGCTTTTCATTTAGTTTCAGTAACTGGTATTTTGTTGCAGAATCTTTCAAAGAATCACATTTTCGATTGTACAAATGTTAGCTCAGAGAAACAAATGTACCTGTAGATGCTTTACAGTTATGCATTTGGCAGATGATTTTATACAAAGCGTTTTACATGTTAAATATTTTTTCAGTTCATGCATTCCCTGGAAATCAAAGGACAATTTATGCAGGACAGCTAATTCAAATGAACCACTACTGTGTAACTATCATTTCAGAAATACCGATCTACCTTTTCATCAATGTTCATTCATTCTTTGCGGATGCGGCGCGTGATTCCGGCAGCTGGAGTGGAATCTCGTTACTCCGATCGGACCGCTGACTTTTGGAAACTCCTTGTTAAAGCTTGTGGAGAGGCGCTGATCTCTCTCTCTCTCTCTCTCTCAGTGGAGCTCATTTCCTCTTAAAAGAGCTGTACAAACATGACATTCAGCACTAACAGCCCCTAATAAGGCTCATTCAGGCGTCCTGACAGCGTCGGGGCCGCTGGAGTTGTCCGGTGTGTCAGCGCATCGGCAGCTTTAGAGTGGGAGGCCACCTGCCTGAGGAGAGATATGGCATATTAAGTGTCGGTGCTGTGATGGGAAACGTGCGGGAGAACAGTGTAGATTCCTGCTCGAGTGATGCAGCGGAGAACGGCAGTGTCTGCTCGGTATTCGTGGGCACTAATGAACTAATGTCAAGTGTACAGAGGCTTTATCTCTACTGCTTTAAGACCTCATTATGAAGATATTTGCGTAGAGGTTCAGAGTGCACTGGATATGACAGCGTAACATGAAAGCAATTCAATGGGGATGCATGTTTGGGTTTGTGTGTGCATTAGTGCACATGATGAATCAAGTACAGAGTTCATCATTGCTTTCAAAGCCTAGATGAGCTGGACGCATTTTTTGCAACTAGTGCACATGATTATGTTGCTTGGAAAGATATAGGGATGCATGTGTTATCTAATATTGGATATTTCATTGTGCATGCTCTTTTTCCCTGTTTTTACATTTAGAATACCTTTGCCATCAACTTTACATGAAGATAATCTTTAAAAACACTAAGAATTTCATATTACTGTCAGGTCTAATCTTGAGTGAATCCATACAAATATCTATTTTTTAGTGCTGTGATGCCTAAATTCACTTGAAAAATTCTTGGAAAGTTTTTAGTCTTATTTTTTATATATTGGCATTCATCAGTTGTTTGTAACATGAAATTAAATTTCATGGAATTTTAATATTGGTGTCAGTCTTTTATTAGTATTTATATATATATATATATATATATATATATATATATATATATATATATATATATATATATATATATATATATATATATATATATATATATATATATATATATTATAGTTTATTTCCATATAATGTAAATCATTTATTGTATGTTTTATAAAAACATTGGTAATTGTGTACATATTATGGTTTATATCAATATTTTGAATATTTTTATATGTTCTTTTTTTATTTAGTTTAACTTTTAGTAATTTTATTTTATTTCCAGTTTAGTTTAGTTTGTTTTTCATCTAATGTTTAGATTTAATTTCATCTTTATTTAAATTATCACAAATGTTTTTAATAATTTTCATTTTACTTAACGATAATAACCCTAAATGGTGCATCCCTAATAATATGCCTTGTTTTTGCCCAACTAAAAAAGAATTTAATGTTTCCGTCATAGTTAAAACAATCCTAGAATACACTGTTAAGAAAAACAAAAATATATATATATATATATGTTTGATTATGCAGAACTTTCCGACATGATGCTATGGGTTTTTTTATTGGTTGTTAGTGCGTTGCTATGTGATTGCTAGGGTGTTCTGGGTGGTTTCTTATTGGCTAAAGTCAAAAGAGCCCACCCACATGTCTCTGTGATTTCTGGTCACTATAGATACAGTATGTCTTGATTTGAGGTTCATTCATGTCTAGATCACTGAAACTGAATATGAGTAACACTAATAACGATTCTTGCCTTAGCAAACAGCACTAAATACACTGTTAAGCCACAGGCCGAACTCTAATGCAGGCTTTAAGTTGGAATAAGGCAGAATGTTGAAATGTCTTTGATAAGCTCTCACTGTGCTCATGAGCCTAATTATGCAGATTGTCTTGATCCATAAATTTGACATTTCCAGAAGACTCTCATCTTTTTACATGTGTTTAAATAAACAGTGGAAATCGCTGCACGGCGGCGGTTACTGTTATTCATCTTCTTGATTCACCCTCCTGTTCAAAGCGCCGTGTTTGAAAGGCCCTTTTCACTGTTTTAAGTAACTGCAGTTATCCCAGAATCCCTCTTTCATCTGCAGATGAAAAGAGCAAAACGAAGGGCCACTTGCTTTTTAAACTTTTAGCTCATTTTAACTCTGCTTTAAAGGGATAGTGCACCTAAAAATTACAATTTGCTGTTAATATACTCACCCTCGGGACATCTGAGATATAGGTGACTTTTTTCTTCAGTAGAAGAGTAAAGAAGATTTTTAGCTGAGACCCTGGTCCTTGGCGATTCATAACATGCAAGTCTATGGCAACCAGCATGTTGAGAATCAAAAAATCATATAAGATAGGTAACACAATATTAAATCCCGTGGCTCCTGACGATATATTGAGGTCTTATGAAGCGAAATGATCTGTCTGTGCAAGAAACTGAACATTATTTGCAACATTATCACCTGTAACCCAGAGCCTCAGGCAAACGGTCTGAAGTGATGTCCGATTCACAAATGAATCATTCTTTTGAACTGATTCTTTTTAGAGAACTAGTTGAACCAGTTCACCAAATCGGACTGAATCCTCTGAAACAGTTCACGGCTCGAGCAGCACAGATCTACAAGTTACTCAATCAAAACTCAAAGCCTCAAACAAAGATTCAAATTGTCTGTATCCGCCGTATCTGATCCTATGATGAATGAACTGATTTAGCGCTCCAGTTTCTCAAACAATCACTGAACAGAGGAAATAGTTTGACTTTAGCGGAAGACCGATGAGCTGCTAATACAGTATGTGCATGCGTGAAGGGGCATAATGAAAGTTTTTATGGTTTCTCATTGTTTATGAATGAAAAACATCCATGTTTCGCATCATTAATAGGTGATTTAATAATGTAATTGTGTATACATTACGTTATTGCGTGATGACATGAACTAGTTCACGGAAAAGAATCGGATTTGCCCATTTGCTTGAGGCTCTGGATTACAGGTGATAATGTTGTAAATAATGTTCAGTTTCTTGCACAGACCGACTGTTTCACTTCATAAGACCTCAATATATATCGTAATGACCTACAGGTATTAATGTTGTGTTGCCTGTACACTTTTTTGACTCTCTCAGTGCAGTAGCCATTGGCTTTTTATGAATTTTATGAATCCTCATGGACCACAGTTTCAGCTAAAAATCTTCTACTCAAGAAACAAACTCACCTACATCTTGGATGGCCTGATGGTGAGTACAGTAAATTTAACAGCAAATTTTCATTTTTGGGTGAACTGTCCATTTAAGCTTACTTGCAAGGCTTTTGACACACAGAGGATCTGTTATTAATCTTCGTGGTCCATGCTTGAACCAGACACTTGAAGTTAAGCACTTTAGACTGTGGTCAGTAACCTAGTTATACCCTAAACCATGGAAAATGCACGGACAAGCATGCATTTTCTTTAGAGTGTGTAAAAATCTGTTAATATCATATTGTTTGCCTCCACAGATAAGACTCTTTTTAGCTGCATTGATTTTAAAAGGATTAGAGATATATATTTTTAACTGCTTCCTTGAGCATCTCAGCTGTGGCATGCTCCTGTTCTTCTCTATTTTTCTTTGTTCTCGGTTATTTAATTAGGCTGCTAGCACTGATACCTTCTCCATGGATAAGGATTGTCTTTAGGATTAGTTGAAGGATGTAGGGTGAGTTTTGTATTAATGTCTATATCAGATCGCTGTGCTCGATTTAACTGGGATTAATTGAGCAACAGGATCACACACTCAGCGTCTGTGTACAGTAGAGACCTCTTGCGTCATCTGTGTGGAAAACTTCCCACAGAAAGGCTGACGCTCTCTTTAAAGCAGAAGTTTGGTTTTGCTTTTAAATTCCTAACCATAACCTTTAACTGAGAGAGAAGCCTGTTTGTGAAGCCACTTTTTGCCTGTAGTCTGATGGAAAACCCTGCAAGTCTTCATGAAATCAAAATAGACCAGTTTACTAAATTTGCTTGTTCTTGCTCTTATTCATCAAACCACATTGTCTGAAAAAAAAGAAGAAAAAAAAAAACATGTAAATGAGCATTCAAAAGTGTGGAGTTGGTAATTAAATGTATTTTTTACTGTAATATTGTGAAATATTATTGCAATTTATAATAACGGTTTTCTCTGTGAATATATAGTAAAATGTAATTTATTCCTAGGATTTCAAAGCTGAATTGTTTAGTATAATTTACAAACAGTTATTATTAGTAGTAGTAGCAGTAACAGTATCATTATCAATGTTGAAAAAAGCTGTGCTGCTTAATCAGTGTCTGAGGTAAAAATGACATTTAATTTTTTAAGAATCTGATTTTATAAAATAACTAAGGAAAATGAAAAAATTAAATATTCACAAATAATAAATATTATAAAAAATTAAATAATTAACTGCACAGATATTTTTTAAATTAAATAAATATTAACTGTTCAATATTTAAATAAAGTGAGTGAACTGCAAATTCCATGAGGCACTGCAAATAATGTAATCAATTATTTTAAAAAAAAAAATGAATATTTTTTTGTTTAAATATTAAACTGTTACCAATTCTACAAAGTTTCAAAGAACTTTCAAATATTTTATGTTTTTCATGATTTTTTTTTTTTTAAACAAATATTTTAATATTAAATATCAGTCTTTCCTGATCTCTTTCCTGGTGATTTCTATTCCAATGGTAACAAATCACTCTTCAGGATCATGGTTAATGCAGTTCTTCATTAGGAATTTGCCAATTAAACACTTTACAGGAGTATTTTTCCCATTCATTTTCTCCATAAGCATTTAAAAAAATTATTCAGTAAAGAGTTTCAAGCCATGAACCAAACTAACCAGCTAAGATACTGATTTCGAAGTAGGCCTATAAAATATATTTAGCAAATATCAAAAATATATTTATATTTTAAACGATAAATCATGAATAATGTCATTCTTCATTAGTAGTTTGGAAATTAAACACAGAAGCATATATCATCATTTAACACCCTTTTAAAACACAAGGTTTATATTTTATTGTTATGAATCAATTTCTTTATGGAAAAAAAAATAATAGGACCTTTACTTTACAAACCTGAATGTTGCGCTTTCATACTCCACAGTGTTATCAACACCTCAACAAAAAACTGATTGATTCTCCCCGTGAAGTCGGCAGTAACCATCCAGAAATCTCCTTCAGCTGAAAGTAGAACGCCCGGATCTGATAGAGCTTAATATAACCGGAGGCCAAACACGAGGTCAGTCTCTCCTGATGTTATTTCATCAGTCACGTCGTTCGCTGATGAATTACGGGTGTTTTGGGGCAGGAAGAGAGAACGCAGAATATTTTCTTACATCTGTCTGTACTGTGAACTGTAAAATAAATATCTAGAGAGCAGAATATCAGAGAGATCAGCTGGTGGGCTCTTTTGCCTCGAGGCCAGTAAGAAACCAACTAGCAATGCTGTAGCTGTACACAACTGTACTGTATCTTCACAGAGTGACATACAGACACACAGATGGATAAATAAAGAAATAAAGAAATAAATAGAAGGACATATAGAGGGAGGTTCAAATGTCACACAAAGACCTGAGAGTTACAAGACTCTTAACCCTGGTTACTCTTCGGATGTAAAAGAGGGTAGATATGGAAGATCAAGGTATTACAATAAAAACATTATTTTTCCAAAAGTAGTCAGCATGGTAAAGTGTTCATTTTACTTAATTCATTAGATCACTTACTGGATCACTGCACTCCTGATCGTTCATCTTCAATATTCGTCTTCGGTAGTCTGTGCTCTACTGTACGTTACATCACAGATCCGACGGCTTTCTTTATAACACCAGTCATGCGTTCAGCAGATTCAAGTGTTCCTTTTTCCTTCTCTCTGAAATGTTTAAAGCAGGTTGCTATGGATACAGACTTGAAGTTGTTACACTTTCAAGCAGCTGCCCAGTATATTACTATCACAATACGTTTTCCACATGGATTTAACTGCCTTTTTACATTTGATGATGAACATTTGTGGTTTTGATTGTAGTTAGACAGATGCTACATTGGTCTTCCCGAATGCAGTTGCCTAGCAATTTTATTCACCCGAATGCAATTTATTTTTTACCTTTAATCCCATTGCAGAGTCTTGACGTCAGTATTTGTGCAAAATTGCTTAACAGGCATTTTCCCAGAGCGCTTTTGGATTGGTTTTGTGTTTTCTCAGCTTAACTTTGGCAAGAGCTGAGGTACTGTAATCACATTAGACATTCACAAAACATTTATCCTCTATAATGTGGTTTATTTCAGAGTCAAACTGAATATTTAACTGGAAATAACTGATTGGATCCAACACTGAATTGGATTCCTCTGACTTGGGCCAGTATACTTCTAAATAACACAAAGTATTGAAGTTGAGTGTGTGCATCGTCCTGTAGCAAATCAGCCATATCTACTAACTAGAAGATCACAGAGAAACATTGTAGTAACTACCTAGAACACACTAGCAACTTTATATTGACACCCTAGCCAACAACAAAATAAGCTACAGTAACGTGATTGCATTCGTTCTCTCTTCATTCCTCCTTCTTTTACTTATGGAGCGGGTGAATTTCTCTTTGTTTTTCCTTGATGTTGTTCTCTGTTCATTTCTCCTCCCTTTACTCTTGTAGCTGGTAAATTTCTCTTATTTTCTCTTTTCTGTCCTTCATTTCCTCTGGCTTTGCATCAGTCTATCTATTTCTGTCTTGACTGTATTTGTCATATTTCCGGTTTAAACACGTCCACCACTCATGCTGCTCTCTCTCATCTTTCTTTGTCCACAACTGCAGTCTTTCTTGTCTGGTTTTGTTCATTCATTCATTGGTCCTCTTGACTTTATTGAGCTTTCTGGTGGAGATTCATTGGTCTGTTACTCTTCTCATCTGGTCTGTTCTTATGTCAGTCAATCAGATTTCAGATAACGTTAAATAAAAAAAATAACAATAAAAATAGCCACCAGTTGGCTAATTGTGTTTTTGATGTATAAAAATGGTTATATATTTATTTAACTCACAAATTATTTATATTAATTCAATGGACTCTCTTTGCCCCATTTGTTTCAGTCAAACTGTTATGCTGTCATATTGAATTTTGTATGAATTTTACTTTTATGAACTAGTCCTTTAGATCTTTTTTTTTTTTTTTTTGGTCCAGTGAAAACCAGTGTTGGAAGATTATTTTTTGTGTTTCGTTATGTTTTGCAAAACCATTCAGCATAAA
Source organism: Cyprinus carpio (assembly GCF_018340385.1). Lineage (NCBI taxonomy): Eukaryota > Metazoa > Chordata > Actinopteri > Cypriniformes > Cyprinidae > Cyprinus > Cyprinus carpio. The sequence continues at coordinate 22,056,436 of NC_056616.1, read as the reverse complement.
CAAAATCAACATGGCCGCTTCAAGGTAATGAATGGTTATGGCCATAACTATTTTACTTAAAGTTTCATAACTCTTGAATGCAGTGATCAAATTTGGCTAAAATTGGTGCATCTATGCATTGTATGGATATGAGGAAGGATTTCAAATTTGATGATGTTCGGACAAAAGGTGGTGCTATAACAGAGCTTGGACCTGAAATACTGTTAAAATACAGTTTTTGTTTTGTGCTCTTAGTGATAAACTTAAAACTGGTTCTTGGTTCTTGTAGAACCACTTCTGTAAATATATGTGTATGCTTTTCATCTTGGTTTTGCATTTTCTGATTTCCTGTATTTGTCTGTTTTCTTGTATGCAAATTAGTGCACTAAACACAAGTATTCATAGTAAGCAGTCTTTTTTGCAGGTTTCAGCGCTGATGTAGTGGAACTGAGCGCTGGCGTTCAACAGTCTCTTATCTGCCACTTTAGATTTGAAGTGAGCCGCTCTCCGCTGTTCTGTGCTGTAGTGGATATCAAATGAATGATTGGAGGATATGAGCATGTTCATTTTCATACGCCTCAGCAGATTTTACATTCATATTCTCTGCGCTCAATAGACTACATTATCTCTCCAAACTTTCTCTTGTGTTTCAATGGCTTTTCACATTCATTTTTGACCTCTACTATGTAAATGCTAGAGATTGTGCTGATAAAACATGTTGCTGCAGTCTTGGGAGAGATTTTGGAGGTTTCCCTGTATGAGTTTGAGCATTAATGGGTTGTATTCAACACTTTTCCATTTTATGTTTTGGCCTTTTTGACATTTTTAAGTATTCTAACAATTTTTTTTTAAGTTTAGTTATTTATGGCTATTTTCCACCTGTTTTGACATTTAGAGTTTAGAATTTGCTGAAACATTTTTTTCAGGCTTCTATGTGAAAAAAAAAAGTTATTTTGGTAATTTTGCAGATTACATGATAACATATTAGAACAATGGCGTTCAAGACCATTGCCATCATTACAGTCTTAAGGCTTCAGTATTTTTCTCTAAATCAATGTTACTATTATAGTTTTTATTCATATTTTGTTTTTATTCATGTTTTATTTTTATTTATTCATATTTTTTTAATGTTTCAGATGATTTGCAACAGTTATGAATAAGAACCAGTTCTCAAAAAAGAAAGTCTTTTTTATTGATAGCCAAAGTCTAAAAACTAAGATCTGTCATGTAATGCCATACTTGTCTATTTTCCTGTTTATTTGAGCCAGAAACAGAAAGATGAGAAAAAGGCAACCATCTTGAGATGGCAAAGAGAAAGCAGAACACTAAGATGTATGACACCTGGTGTTTCTTAGAGCAGAAAACAATGCTAAATAGAGTCCAATTACAGGAGACAGGCACATCCGTATGGGCTGATGGGTAACGGCGCTCTCCACAGCTGAACACGTGATCTGATTGGCTCTCGTCTGCATTACATGCTGATCACAGACACAGAGAGGCCGGTCTTAGACCTCTTGACTAATGTTGTGTGTCTCAGTGAAAATTGAAAGTAAATGCACTGAGATATGGTGAAAGACTCAGTCTTTCTTGGGATGGTTTGTTTTTGATGCATTAACAGCGGAGCATTCTTATGCAGAGCATTCTTATGGTTAAATCAATATGTAGTTATTCGATATGAATTTCAGGTCATACAAGCTCTATTTTATCTACTCTAACAGAAAAAAATAAGAAAAAGATTTTGATTTCATATTGACTCTGAAGTAAATGTATTCTATCTCTGACAGGTGAGTAAGTGTGTGTGTTTATTATTCCGGTCACTGACTGTGTTGACCAGAGCACACAAGCGGCTATACGTCTATTCATTTGTCTACAGGACAGCACAGTCAATGAGACGAGACGAGCGCAGACACCAACCGCTGACTAAGTGTCTATAGATAAAAACACATATGCATGTGTGCATTGAAAAGAGTGGGATTTACCTGAAAAAGCTAGACACTCAGATATTGTTAAACTGTAAGAACATTTTTTTTAAAGTGTGTAAATACATATATATATATATATATATGTAGTACATTTTTGCTGTTCAAAACAAAATACAAAATGCTATTTAAATTTTTCAATGTGTTACTTGCCTTTTCTTTGAAACTATTTTCAAAAAAATTATTACAAACTAAATCCTCCTAATTTTTTATTAATAAAGCCTAGTCAATTTCACAAGTACTTTCAAAGAAACTGCAAGTAGCCCGTTGAATTAATCATGAAATTTGGAATATATATATTTTACAAGGTACAATTTCTGAGTTAAAATTGTTTCAAATTAAATCATAAACCATTTTTTCAGTGTAGTAAATCTCACAATTACAAAATGACTAAAAGTAATGCATTGAATTAATCATAAAACATTTAAGGTAAAAGACTGACATTGTATTTTCTTATAAAATGCACATAAGTAATCATTGTTTTTTAATTTATAATTAAAAAAATCTTTTTTTATAGTGTAGCAATTTCTGAGTTAAATTGTTTCAAAACAAATAAATAAATAATAGTTCAGTTAATTTTTCAAGTAACACACACTGATATATTATTTTCTTGTAAAATGTACACCAACTCCGAAAAATAATTTTATGTTATGTTATTTCTTTAGTGTTATAAGATGTCTTGTGTAAATCGTGATTGGTTTGCTTCTCAGAACTAATTGTAACACTGAAACAAGCATTTTCTGTAAAGCTGACTTGAAACTAAATGTATTGTGATGAGCACTATATAAAAAAAAAAAAAAAAACTCTAAATTGAATTAAATCAACCAGTATATTCCAGGAATAGTCTAGGGAATTGAGCATGACGTTTATTCTGGCAGACAGAAGTTTGTGGTGTTATGAAGTAATGATTTCCAGGAGGTCGCTCACATTAACAGGTTGATTGTTCCCAGGCCCGTTTTAAGAGGAACTATCATTGTACCTGGTTAAGCGCTGAAGACGTGGGCTGAAGCTGGTGTCTGATTAAATCCAGCGTGGATTCAGATCAGTATTTGCATAAGCAGGAGAGAGCAGGTAAACACTCGTGACAGTGATTCTACAGGCAATGAGACGAGATCGGCCAAACGTTAATCTAGGGTTACTTTAATGTTCTCATTTAGAACAACCGCAAGTGTGTCGACGATCAACCACATGAAAAATAAGTGTAAATGTATCCATATACATCTTTTATTTTTATCTTTCTGAAGAGAATGCGAATGGTTAGTGCCTATGCAAAAATTGCAGCTCTGATTGTAGGGTGTTGTGGGAAGTTGACAGGCCATAATATGTCGTTGCTAAGGTGTTCAGAGTGAATTCTTATTGCTTTGTGGTTGCTAGGGTGTTTTGAGTGGTTGCTAGGTGAGTTAGCCCAAGTCAAAAGAATCTAGATGTAACTGAGGTGTGAAATTTTTTTATTTTTTATTTAATTAATTAAATAATCATCCTAAGTAATTTTCTATGCATCCCAAAATTCTTTCAACACTAGTGTCAACTCACTAATCAACTAGTCAGTTGTTGATAACAGAGTAGTTGGCCATCTTGACACATCACTAAATATGTAATGATTTATAATTGAAATCCAAAAATTACATTTGCAAATGTAACACGCTTGTTTGTGTGTGTGTGTGTGTGTGTTTGTGTGTGTGTGTGTGTTATGCTGATGTGTAATATGTCTGTAAATAAATGTTGGTGAGATTTATTCCAGGGTTGTTCTTGTTGCCCTGAGGTACATCTATTTAGCTGTAAGAGCTGTCGTTCTCTGTTGAGCGATGGGAGAAACAATCTAATTCCAATAAATCATCACTCAGACATCAGAACACTATCGAGACAAACACAAACAAAAAAAAAACACACACACACACAGATTGTGGTGCAGGTCGTCCAGCTACTCGTGAGAAAGTTGTGTGATTTGTGCGGCTCCTCCTGCAGTGATGAGTGACAGCAGCACAAGCTCCAGTTAAACAATCAGCCTAATTACTGCTCAGATCCAAAGAAATACATTATGCTTTGAGAGTTGTTTGGATCAGGAGAAGTGGGTGTTACAAACAAGAACGGTTTATTACATTTTGATGACAGATTAGGAAGACCTTTCAGTAGAAAAATGTGCACTGATGGATCATCCACAATAACACCAGGAGCACTCCGGAATATTCCGTGTTGATTACATTAAATCACACTAAACCATATTTTGGCTTTATTTCAATTAATCATGCAGCCTTATGATAGAAGTCAGTTTTCAGTCAAAAGCAATTGATCTGCAGTCAGAATTCAATAAAGCATGCAATTGAGCTTGGAGCTTCTGAGTTTGTGTGCAATCAGCAGGTCAGATGCAGCAGGTTTGCGTGTGCAGCTGCAGCAGGTCAGGTGCAGCAGGTTTGCGTGTGCAGCTGGATTTGGTGATGCTGCAGTGACTGGTTGACATTCTGCTGTGCTGAGTCTCTCAGCAAAAACACCTCAGATAAGAGTGGCATCGGTATGTGTGCGACGTGCCGAGTAACCTTAGATACGCCATCACCTGAACTAGCGAGTGAGTGAGAGAATTACAGCAGAAAACCACTGGCGTTTAGAGTAACGCTGTTAGGTGTCGGTTGATTTGAATGCTAACCATCTGAAAAAACAGGCCTTTAAAATTTGAAGTAGGCCTACAGTTCCTTTTTTTTTTTTTGGCAGAACTTTTTGTGTGTCTGTAATGGGTTTCTTTTCTTTTTCTTCACAGATCACACATACACTTAATCAGCTTTCGGCTGCTATCACATTTTCATATAGTGAGAATTGTTGGAGCTGTTGTTATCACTGTATTTATTTATTGCATTAGAAATAAGGTTCAGAGGTAAACAAACCTCAGTGTTTTTAATGAAAGTATTAGTTTAATTAAACACAAAAAATGAAAAAAAAACAAAAAAAAAAACTCTCACACACACACACACACACACACACACACACAAAACTAAAGAAAGAAACTCTTTTTAATTATAAATCAATTATAAAGTTGTAAGAGTTTACTACAACTACTGCTAATGCTACTAAATAAAATTACTGTTGTAATATTTCACTGTAAAATAAAAAATTGTTTAAGTAAAATTATGTAATAATAATTTATTGTACAGTACAACTGTAAAATGACAATACTAATTTAATTTTTAATATTAAACCATCAAGAAAACTAAATTAACTAAAAAAAAAACTAAATATTAAAAAGTATTAAATTAAAATAAACAGAATGTGTGTGTAAAGTTATCAGTATTACTATTATAATAATTTAATAAATAGTTTTTATTTATATTACTACATAAAAATATCAAACAAAATATGAATTGTTACTATTATAATATTAAATAAAATTGAGTATTTAAAAAAAAAATCAGTACATATAATTAATTATTATATAAAATAGAGTATAAAATAATAAAGTATTTAATGAAAAGTAATTAACTACATACTACAACTATAAAATGACAATACTAATAATACTATTAATAGTTAATTTTAAACCGTACATGCTAGGTTTGTTTAGAGTTGCTCTCATGCAGTCAGCAGGGGCATGGGATACTTCTGTGTCAGTTAATGTCAAAGAACACAAGAGCCTACATTCTGTTGATTTTTCAGTGCATTCAACATGCAACAACACTATAGCTATTTTAAAGTTCAGGTTAACACAAGTGATATACTGTACAGCTTGTGTCTATTCTTAGCATTACCAATACTGTTGGTTTTAGTATTGACTTTGTAGCAGAACACTTTCAGTGGTCTGTGAATGTGAGCCTCACAGTGGCTCTAGAGGAAGATGATTGGTTAAACTGCCAGCCTCTTCACCTCCTCTTTGCATGACAGTCTCTTCTAATGATTTGTGGAGGATGTTCTCCGGCGTGCGGCTCGTTAGCTGTGGGATAGAAACCAGTCCAGACACACTGGAGGAGTCTGGAGGGAGAATGATGGGACTGTGTGTGACTTCAGTCAAATGGCAAAAAAGTAGGGCTGGGTGACATGGACAAAATATTTTCACAATATTTTTTTTCATATCAGACCGTATCGATATTCATTTACTGTTAATTGGGCTGGAAATGCTTTCCACAAATATGTTATACCTTGAGAATCTCCTCAGAGTAAACAATATTTTAATTGTAGGGCTCCATAAAATTCAGTACATTAAATAAAGTAAATCATATTTAGTATTTTGTAATTTATTTTTGGATCTTTTTTAATTGTTAAAATTTTTTGGATGCTTTGTTTTAAAACATCATCAAAAATGGTGTCTGATGAAATTAATTAATTAATAAAACTTTTTAATCATTCTTTTAAAATGTAATTAAATAAAAATATCACACTTAATGTACAACATTTTTTGTCAAATAAGATGCTGCACAACTGAACTGTATACATGTAAAGATGAATGTACTTTGAGAAGTACATTTTAGTATACAGTGGTAATATATTTCTGTCATAGTTTCTTCAAGTTAAGCCAAGCATTTATTTTGGAATAAGTGAAGATGGTTATGTCAGTGCAAAAATGTTCTACACTAGCGTAGATCATTTTTAAATATAAAGTAGTAAAAACAGCCTGTATTACGAGCAAACTGTAAAAAAAATAAAATAAAATAAAATAAAAAAGGTCACAAAGTAAATGCAACTCAATTATGACAAGAAACCTTGTGTAACATAAGTGAACTTCAGTGAGATAAAATGCTACACAAGAGGAGAAAATGGCTTTTTAAATCAGTAGGTGTTCTGAGGGCAGACTCTCTGGCCTACACGCTCGGATATTAAGAAATATCAACTAAACGCCACTGAACACTTGAATTCAGCCAACCACTTACTGGCAGCCTGTGCACCCACACATGTAGTTAGTATTCACACATTTCAACATGCTAACTGAAGACACACTGAGGTCTAATGCAACATGGACACACTGCTGCTGCTGACTGACAGCATGTTGATGACAGGTGAAGTGTGCGTTTGATCTTTTTTGAAAGAGCACCAGGATTTTACAGAAGTTCTAATTTTAACATTTATATTATACAACAACAATAATAATAAATATAACTGCAAGTAGCAATTACTTGGGTTCAAGCGCTTTAAGGCCTTTATGACATGGATGCTGTTGAGGTCTAGGCCAACCCGAAATGTAGGGCTGACACTAAAACACATCCACAATGGAGAGTACACACACACACAAACACACACAGACAAAATAAAATGGTTGTAGTATTATATTAATACGCATTAAGCATGCTTACACAAATACACTTCTCTTTTTAACAAGGTATGTACATTTTTTAGATTTAAATGTGCTTATAATGTGGAATAATTGTAAGAACTGATATATATATATATATATATATATATATATATATATATATATATATATATATATATATATATATATATATATGCGTGTGCGTGTGTGTGTGTGTGTGTGTGTGTGTGTGTGTGTAAAAGAAGTTGTAAATTTTACTAAATTTGATTTTAAATGTAGTATTTTTATAGTGCGTAAATGTGAATCCAATAGTAAAACCTGAGAAAAGAAGTATATCGCTACCTTGAATGAGCCAATGACTGATCGTCTGCTGCCATCTAGTGGTTATGATTGCAATTTCAGCGAATTTACCATAGAAAGAGAAAGACGGACTGAGCAAGTGTGAAATTTAAAGGGGCATAAAACATCTTTTTCTTTTCATTGAATTTCCCACAACAATACATTGAAAAGTGTTTATTTCATCCAATTAAAAAAAAAAATTAGACAAGTTATTTATTTTTCATTGACTCAGGTTAAAAAATATATTTTTTTTTTTAATTGGATGAATGAAACATTTTTTTCAGTGTAGCTATATTGCAATTTATCCTGTTTTCACTGACACAAGCTTTTGGTCTTACTGCCCGCTTCTAGTGCAGAGAAAGCCAGGAGGTGTTGAGTCTCCATCAGATGTGTGTGTATGTTTTTGAGGATGGATTTTGCAGAAACCAACAAAGAGGAAAGACCAGGAGCCCTACTAATACAGTTTCTGTCAGCCTCGCACTGAAGCATCTCACACAGTCTGCAGGCACGGTGAGCACATGTATACAAAGTTAAAGACGAGTGTGTGTGTGTCTGTGTGTCTGTGTGTCTGTGTGTCTGTGTGTGTGTGTGTGTGTGTGGAAGGCGAGAGGACGAACAGACGCCCACTTTATTTTTCTTCTCTTGCCTACATGTGTCTTGGTTCGCCTCCAGTATTTGGAGTATCAAAACTAAAAGCAGTGGTACTACAAACCCTCGACCCTACAGATGGAAATAATCATCAAATCTCATTTGAACAATAAACTGGTAAAGGAATAATTCACCCCAAAATCTACCACATTTAACATGCTGTTTTTCTGGGGCTGGGTGATAAATGATCATACGGAGATCAAGATTAAAAGGAGATTTGCTCAGAGTCACTTCAGCAGCTTTACACAGTTTCATCTGAGAAAAAATCTACCGTCAGAAACACTCTGAAACTCAAAGAAAAGCAACATTGTTTTTATTTGCTGGGATGGTAATGTTTATGAACATTTACTAAGAAACCATTTTGCTGTTTAGTTTTAATAAATAATCTTGGGATGGGCGTTTTTACTGTATAAATATTTGAATGTGTTTTCATAGAATATTATATCAATATCAAAAATTTAAATTTGTTGAATGTACTCATCCTCAGGGCATCCAAGATGTAGATGAGTTTGTTTCTTCATTAGATGTGGAGAAATGTAGCATTGCATCAGTGTCTCAGCAATGGGTGCTCTGCAGTGAATGGGTGCCGTCAGAATGAGAGTCCAAACAGCTGATAAAAACATCACAATAATCCACAAGTAATCCACACCACTCCAGTCCATCAGTGTATGTCTTGTGAAACCAAAAGCTGTGTTTTGTAAGAAACAAATCCATCATTAAGACTTAACTTGAAACCTTTGCTTCCAGCTAAAATACTGCAGAGGATCCTTGGTGAGCAAGTGATGTAATGCTACATTTCTCCAAATCTGATAAAGAAACAAACTGATCTACATCTCATATGGCTTGAGGGTTAGTGAATTTTCACTACATTTTAATTTTTGTTTAAACTATTGCATTAAACTCCTTTATTTCAAAAGAGATTTTCATTACACGACCTCTTTAAATGCTCCTCCATCAGAAAATCAACAGCATTGCATCAATCACTGTGGCTGAGGGACTGTAAAGTGTGTGTGTGTGTGTGTGTGTGTGTGTGTGTGTGTGTGTGTGTGTGTGTGTGTGTGTGTGTGTGTGTTTGTGTGTGTGTGTGGTCTTGTCAAACTGTGCAGAGGTTCTGATATAAATAGACATCATCAATCACGAGGGCGTGCGTGACGTGCGTCTGGCGGAGAAGTGTGCAGTGACGCATCACTGTCAGTCAAACCTGTCACGCAGACACCTGACGGATGCACAGCAGTGTATCATTAGTGACATCGCACACGCCGTGTGTTCATTCCCTTTGAAGAAACCCTGAATTGAGTTCCTGCTCTGAATTCATGCCTGCGGGACACATGCGATCGGAACCATTCAACTTATAAAAAATTAACCAGCGTCACGTAGCTTTAAATAGTTCAGCCAAAAATGAACATTTGCTGAAAATGTCCTCCCCTCAGGACATCCAAGATGTAGATGAGTTTGTTTCTTCATCAGATTTGGAGAAATGTAGCATTCCATCACTTGTTTACCAATGGATGCTCTGCAGTGAATGGGTGCCGTCAGAATGAGAGTCCAAACAGCTGATAAAAACATCACAGTAATCCACAGCACTCTAGTCCATCAGTTAATGTCTTGAGAAGACAAAAGTTTAATGTTTGTAAGCAACAAATCCATCTTTATGATGTTTTAAACTTTAAGCTGCCGCTTCTTGTCAAAATATGGTTCCATAATTCATAATAATGCTTCCTTCCAGTGGAAAAGTCCACCTCCTGTTGTCCTCTCACATCAAAATCCACCCACATATTTGTTAAGAGCTGTTTTGGACAATTTTTCGATGTAAAATCATATCTGTACTGGAATATGGCCTCTCAGGAGGGTTTATAAAGGGTTTAACGCCTTAAAGTGAAATCGCAAAACCAGCACTTTTCCCTCGAACAGCCTCATTGTTCTTCATTGGCTTGATTACTCAATCTGCCTTGGTTTTATGTGTGACCCCTTCAGTCGCCCTCATGGGCAGCCTTCCAGAAAACTCCATTAACATTTGAGGAGCACTAAAGGCACTCTTTTTCTTATTAGATGTTTCTCTCGGGAGGAAATGGCATTTGTGGGTAATTCTATTGAAGGTGGCTTATTTTACGTTGAGCTGGCTTATTTTGGGGACGGAGTAAATTGTATTTGGGCGACGGATGAGTTTCATTACGATGTTCTGCTGGTTTTGTCACTGTTTGTTTTTAACCGCCTCTGACAAAACAGGATCTGTCTTTCTCTTGTTTTCTGTAATAGCATTTGATTTGGTCACTGTTTGCGGCCAAGAACAGGTTTATGAGAATCTGTTTACTGTCCTGTGTTTTCACATCTAGAGTCGATTCCAGTAAATTAGACTGCATGGTAGAAACGAATCGCTAAAGCCGTGGTCATTGTTGTAATAAGACTGCAATCTCACACTTTGCTGCATCTACATGATTCAACATATTATGCACCCGAAATGTAGAATAAATATAAAATTTACTCCAGTTTCCTGCAACAGAATTTGCATGCTTTTAATATTAGCTAACAGGTCATGTCATGACTTAGCAGTTTTCTGTTGGCCACACATCTTCATGGGAAGAGTAATGTTTATATGTATTGGCATGAAATTTGGCCCAAGAATCCATGTGCATTAACATCTTCATGCAGAAATCAGCAAGAATTCTGATATTTTTTTACCAGTAGGTGGTGCAACAAGTCACATTCACCCCCCCCCCCACCCCCACCCCCCAAAAAAAGGGCACAATTCAGTCAAATTATTACCTCAAATTATATTGCAAGTTGCAATGCACCTAAGTAGGGCTGAACAATATTGGGGGCTGAATGTGATTGTTTTGATTTAAAAATTGTGACGTTTATTTGAAAAATGTGATTAAAAATAAATAAATAAATAGATTTAGATCTCTAGATTTGCTGTACTTGTTTGTTGTGCTACACAATTTGTCCACAAATTATTTTTTATATTATATTATATTATATTATATTATATTATATTATATATATTATATTATATTATATATATTATATTATATTATATTATAAACACTGCAATATATTTAATATTTAATAGTAATACTAAGGAGAATTTTATTTTACATATATTATATTACATTAATTGATATATCAAAGCTTTTGTGATTTGATAATTGCACTAAACCATATCACAATTTTTCAGAATAGTTGTTCATCATTAGTTACATAACTACATTAGTTATGAAATATATTTTTCTTAATATAAATATTTCAAGTAATAAAAAAACTTGATTAGAATATTAAAGAACAAACAAATAAACAAACCAAAATCTAAGACATTTAAAAATGATATCATAACCAAATATTTGCTTGTGTGCTCTGAGAACAAACAAATGAATAATTCAAACAGCAGCAGTGTTTTTACCAGAAGAGCAGCAGCAGTATGAGTGTTTCTGTGTTCTTCTCACGGCTGTTGAATGGAAAGCTCAGATCCTGTCATCAGCTGTCAGCAGATGAGGAAACCAGGTCTCCTCTAGTGTCTCCTCGTGTTCTCAGAGACGCGATGAAGAAGCTTTCTGTGTTACACTGAGAGATGCACCACTCAGAGACGGGTCAGAGCTCATAGATGAGTGAAACTCACCGCAGACGGCAGGGAATAGTAATCAACACCACGATATAGTTCAGAAAGTACAGTCGCTTAAGTTTTAATGTGTAAAGGGAAAGAAAAAGATGTCGCCTATGTTGATGGGTTAATGATTTGAACAAACCTATTTATTCTAGTTAGTTTCTCTTTCTGTTCCTTCAAAGGGTTTTTTGAAGAAAGATCTTAGATGTTGTCTTGCGAGTTATAAATGAGCAACTTCCATTATGGATATAATATAATAGAAAAAAAAAAATGGAAATAATAAATAAAGACTGTTGAACATAAAATGGTTTAATGCACAAAATCTAAAATAATAAAAATAATAATAATAAATGAATGAATGCCTGTTTAAGTAATAGAAAGAATAACTATTGAGAATAAAAATAATTACAAAAAAATGTAAAGCATCCAAGTGTATTACAGTGAGAATTTGAGAAGAAAATGTGTAATTGTCATGGAAAATAAATCTTGATAAATATAAAAATAAAGAAAGAAAATAATATAATAGGTTTAATTTTCTTTATTGCATAAATATACTGTAGTAACATTTTTTCATAAAATTTTCTGGTATTGATATTATATATAATATTACTATAATATATGATACATACTATAATGATATTGTAGATTTTTATTATTATTTTACATTTTTAGAACAAATCACATTTTTATTACAGTAATGTGACACTAGATATATTACTTAAATTGTGTTTATGGCATTTTATTACAGTAATGAGAATCTAATGTCTGAATCTTTATATTAATTAAAAGAATTACAAAAAAGGGTTCACTGTGGTAAAATGCTTTACTTCAAGAATTTGGGAAGACAATGTGTTTTAATTGTCATGAAAAAAATCAAAATACTGTACAAACTAAATCTTGAAGCATAAAAATAAAATAAGATTTTTCTTTGTTGCATAAATGTATGATTTCTTAAAATCAAGAGGAGTATTCTTTTGTTTAGATAGTTAATTTATGTTTTAGAGGATGCAATGTGACCTGTGCACAGCTTTTGTAAGTGTTGCAGTATTCTGAGGGCTGCAGATGAAGCACATGAAGTCAGGTCAGGTCAGTCTGCTGAGGATATAACCGTCAAATCAGAAGACTGTTTAAGAGGATTATGAGGGGAAATAAGGGTCTCTGCCTCTGTCTTAATAACACGTCAGAGAATTAGATTATGTCTTCATACTTACAGTCTGTTATTCTGACACACTCTTTGCTCAAACAAATGCTCAAACAAAGTTTTTTGCCATTGCATATGTTTATCCCATCATTTACGGACCTTAAGAAAGAGAGTGTTTGCTCAGAGAAACTTTTAGCAGATGTGTGTTTATGTGCTGAATGAGATTTCATACTTGTCTACATCATATGTTTCTATTAGATTACATGCAGCTTGAACTGAAACAATCATACAAATACAAGTAGCCTAAAAATACAGCTTGCATCTTGAACAAGGAAAGACTCTGAAGCCGTTTGTCAATGGCATGTTGTTTTTGAGTGTGTTTCAGCTGAAGCTTCATGCATTCAAGAGTAAACAAACAGGCGACTGGCTCCTTCAACTGTAAGGTTACAGTATAAGACTAGGTGTTATGAGTTCTTGGTTATATCTCACTTCATTGACAAGTCTCTGATTTGAGTGATTCATTGGAGATTGAGTCAGTATTTCTGTTGAGACTGGCCACTTGTATTAACATGAACGGGAGAAAATCTCCTCAAATGCATCTCAAATAAAAGAGCCAGTTACAGAAAAGTCGATGTTTGGTCTTTATGTAAGAAACAGCCATGGAGTGGGTAATGTTGCTCTCAGGTTTTGCTTTGCTGCCTGAAGTGTACAGTTGTCTGTGCTACTTGAGGGCAAGAAACAATGTTTATGATACTGGCATCAGCGCTAAAACTAAACCTAAAATGAAAACCATTAAAGAAAAGTTTGTTACTTGAAATAACATGAATGCCATTTTTGCAATTTATTTTAGTGATGTACTAAAAAAACTGAAACGGAAATATAAATTAATAAAAACTATGGACATATAAAGTTTATATAGTTTCAAAAAATTAAGGAAGGATGCATTAAATTAATCAGAAGTGACAGTAAAGACATTCATAATGTTTCAAATAAATGCTGTTCTTTTAAACATTTCTATTCATCCAATAATCCTGAACAAATCTATGGAGCCCCACACATGACATGCAAGAAAAAATAAATAAATTGTGTGAACCAAATAAAAAAAAACTCCATCAGTGACAGAATACATGCACACGATTACTATTGCATTCCCTCGATTTGCTAAATCGTGCGCACAATGTAGCAAATCGAGGAAACTATAAATCGTGTGCACAATTTATAAATCGACTGAACGAAATAGTAAATCGAGGGAATGCAATAGTAATCATGTGTACGTTTTAGTACAGTGAGGGAACGAATTAGTAAGTTGTGCGCCCGATTTAGCCTACTATTTTTTTCCTGCATGCCATGTGCGGGGCTCCGTACAAATCTATTGTGGTTTCAACAACAATATTAAGCAATGGCTGCTGAAAATTCAGCTTTGCCACCACAGAATATTACATTTTCTAATTGAAAACCAGTTGAAGTAATATTTCACAGCTTCTCTCAAAAATCTTACAGACCCCAAACTTTTGAAAAATAGTGTATATTTTTAAATATTTCAATTTATTTAAATACAATTTAGAAAATTTTAATAAAATAGAATTATACTGTTTGAATTTTATATTTTTATTGTATTTATTTACTTAGATTTATTTTGCCAGTTAAGTATTTTTATTAATACTTTTTGTAATCCCATTTATCTCAACTTATCCACCATTTAGGAGGAATTTTCTCTCTGAAATCATGCATTTTGGGATTGATAAAGTCACTAGTTTGTGATGAAGTTATGGTGTAAGGTAACTTCTCAACCTGCATCTAGTGTTTGACCGTGATGCTGGTGTGAAGACAGAGATGTGTAGTACAGTACAAATATCCGGCTTTTGTCATGTATTTCTCTAGCTACATAAATACACTCCGGCGTGTTGTTTTAACTAAATGACTGCTGGGAGTTTTGTGACGGGAGCCTGTGGTGGAGCGCTAAAGGTCATCTGTCACCACGGCTCATTACAACAGAGACGCCGCAGCTGTGCGTTACGTACCACAGGTAGTAAAGGTCAAGTTTGTCCCCTGCAGTCCATTTCTGATAATTCAAAAAAGACAGCATGTCAAATCACTGCTCTCAACGGGTGACCTTTCACTGCAGATCTGTGAGTGTTTGATAGCAGACTCTTGAGTTCAGCGCTTGATCCTTTACCAGTCAACAATCAACCAGATGAGCTCAACTTTTGAACGAGGATGTGATTCATTATTCAGATTTTTTTTCATTCTTATATGGCATTATATGTACATGATTGGTAAATTAACAAACCCAAGTAAAACATGAGATGTACTCATGAGATTTGAAAGAGTTCTCAGATATGTCTCATTAAAATAAATCAAAATAGCTAAAAATATATATATTTTTGAAGTATCTGAAATATACTGTATGTGTGTGTCTTGAAATACTTCTAAATCTTATATTTAATTAAATAATTGAATTAAATATTAAAATATTTCATGATACATGAATACAAGGTGTGTGTGTGTGTGTGTGTGTGTGTGTGTGTGTGTGTGTGTGTGTGTGTGTGTGTGTGTGTGTGTGTGTGTGTGTGTGTGTGTGTGTGTGAAAAAAAAAATAATAATATATATATATATATATATATATATATATATATATATATATATATATATATATATATTTATTTATAATATACAAGTACAAAATTCTAAATGTAGGTAAAACACCAGTAAAAAGAAAAAAATGGGGAAATTTCTTCATATTAATACAGTACAGTGTACTCTTTTTTTTACCATGAATATATATTACCATGATATGAGACTTAATTTCGATATTTTATTTTTTCAATTATGCTCTTGTAAGCAAAGCATATAATTTATACATATACATATAAATGAAACATTATACGTTCTTCTGGATTAAGTCTGTCTCAGTTTGTTCTGTTTCTTCATGTAATCTCAGACAGACTGGAGGATGATGATCAGATCAGATCTCTGTGTGAAGCACTGGCTGTTGTCAGACAAAAATCTCACTGGATTATTACAATTAATGACAAAATGAATGTTTGGAAATGTAAAAAATTTATATAAATAATGTAAATGAAATGCATGTAGAAGAAACAGTCGAGCGACAGAGAAGGACAGCAGTTTGTAAGTGTTTTTGCCTCGTTTTGTCATTAGACTACTGCGTGATCATCGTCGCTAGGGAAACTTTGCTTTAATTACTGTGTGTCTTACCCTGGTAAATACGTGTGAATTGTGGCGTTTGGTTTTGCGTTTGCCTATCGCGGGACTGGACAGTTTCGGTCTGCTAAATAGGGAGGCGTGACAAGCTGACTTCAATCACAGGTAATCAGGCAAATATATAAGTGGTAGGTGACACCGCGGCAGCGGTGCGTCGCGGCAGCCCTCGTGTGAAGCCTCTTCGTGTGAAGACCGACGAGTGTAAAGACCATCGACTCTACCTGCGCGACTCCACCGAGCAAGGACACCGGCAGGGCACTTGAGTATTGCTTTTCTCCCCTTCAATTTTTGTACAGCTCGTCCTCAAATACTTATTTTGGTCACTTGGTAGTCACTATGTGCTTTCAGATCTCTACTATCACTACTAACACTCGGAGAGCACGCTATGTACGTCGAAGGAAGGCCTGCCTGACAAATCTAAGGCCTGTCCCTCTGACCTCTACTCCAACGCTCTCTATTCCACTTGGTCTCTGGAACTGCCAGTCCGCTGTTAACAAAGCAGACTTCATTTCTTCTATTGCTACTCATTCTGGTCTCAGCCTCATGGCACTGACTGAGACCTGGATCAAACCTGAGGACACTGCCACTCCCGCAGCCCTCTCCTCTCATTTCACTTGTTCCCACACCCCTCGTACGACCGGGAGGGGTGGAGGTACTGGTCTCCTTATATCAAAAGATTGGAAATTTGATCTTCAACCACCACCTACAGGTAACGTTTCATTTGAATCACATGCTGTTACTGTAACCCACCCTTTTAAAATCCACTTTGTGGTCATTTATCGTCCCCCAGGTCAATTGGGAAACTTCTTGGAGGAGTTGGATGTGCTACTATCAAACTATCCTGAAGATGGTACTCCTCTGGTACTGCTTGGCGACTTCAACATCCACCTAGATAAACCCCAGGCTGCTGACTTCAACACTCTGCTCGCCTCATTTGATCTCAAGCGAGTCTCTACTACAGCGACTCACAAATCGGGCAACCAACTGGACCTCATCTACACGCGCTGTTGCTCAGTGGACAACACTTTAGTTACTCCACTGCACACCTCAGACCACTTCCTCATTACTGCTAATCTAGCACTTACACCTGAAGTGGCACACGCTCCAACGCGGGTCACCTTTCGACGGAACCTACACTCACTCTCTCCATCTCGCCTATCCTCTGTGGTTGCATCCTCACTTCCTTCACTCTCGCACTTTTCAGCTCTGGACAAGAACAGTGCTACGGACACTTTTTGTTCCACTCTGACCTCTTGCTTGGACAACTTTTGCCCACTGTCGTCTAGACCAGCACGCACCACCCCATCTGCCCCTTGGCTGTCCGATGTACTCCGTGAACATCGCTCTAAACTCAGGGCTGCAGAGAGGAAATGGCTTAAATCAAGAAACTCTACCGACCTCAGTGTGTATCAGTCTCTCCTCTCTTCCTTCTCTGCAAACGTCTTCACTGCTAAAGCATCATATTACCACGACAAGATTAACAACTGTTGTGACGCTCGGACACTCTTCAAAACCTTCTCTTCTCTTCTTAATCCGCCTCCACCTCCTCCTCAATCGACTCTTACAGCTGATGACTTTGCAGTTTTTCTTCACGAATAAGACAAGAACCATCAGTGACCAATTCTCCACACCGCAGACTGAGGATAACTTCACAACGACTAATGCTCACTCGTTCTCCTCCTTCTCTCCACTCTCAGAGACGGATGTTTCCAAACTTATCCTGTCCAGTCATCCTACTACTTGCCCACTTGATCCGATCCCCACTCACCTCCTTCAAGCAATTTCTTCTTCAGTCATACCTTCACTTACTCACATTATCAACTCCTCTCTTCACTCTGGAACATTTCCCTCAGCATTTAAGCAGGCCCGGGTAAGCCCACTGCTGAAGAAACCATCTCTAAATCCAGCACTTCTAGAAAACTACAGACCGGTATCCCTTCTTCCATTCATTGCAAAGACACTCGAACGAGCTGTGTTCAACCAGCTCTCTATGTTTCTTGTACAGAACAACCTCCTGGACAGCAACCAATCTGGCTTCAAAAGTGGCCACTCAACTGAGACTGCCCTGCTCTCGGTTACTGAAGCCCTGCGACTGGCAAGAGCAGCTTCAAAATCCTCAGTTCTCATTTTGCTGGACTTGTCTCCTGCTTTTGACACTGTTAATCACCAGATTCTCCTGTCCACCCTCAGAAAGATGGGCATCTCTGGAACCGCTCTCCAGTGGCTTAACTCCTACCTTTCTGATAGATCCTTCATGGTGTCTTGGAGGGGTGAAGTTTCTAAGTCACAACAACTTGCTACTGGGGTTCCTCAAGGCTCAGTACTTGGACCGCTTCTCTTCTCCATCTACATGACGTCATTAGGATCTGTCATTCAGAAGCATGGCTTTTCCTATCACTGCTATGCTGATGACACTCAACTCTACTTCTCATTCCAACCAGATGACCCGACGGTAGTTGCTCGCATTTCAGCCTGTCTGAGTGACATTTCTAGCTGGATGAATGACCATCACCTTCAGCTCAACCTTACTAAGACTGAACTGCTGGTGGTTCCAGCTAACCCATCGTTTCATCACAACTTCTCTATACAGCTGGGTTCGTCAACCATAACTCCTTCCAGGACAGCCAGAAACCTAGGAGTTGTGATGGATCATCAGTTAAGCTTCACAGACCATATTGCTACAACGACCCGGTCCTGCAGATTTGCCTTATACAACATTAGGAAGATTAGACCCTTCCTGTCAGAGCAAGCCACCCAACTTCTTGTCCAAGCTCTTGTTCTCTCCAGACTGGACTATTGTAATGCCCAAAAACAGCTCATCCTGCATGTACTATCAAGCCTCTACAACTGATCCAGAATGCAGCAGCGAGGGTTGTCTTCAATGAGCCAAAAACAGCTCATGTGACTCCTCTCCTCATCAGGTTACACTGGCTACCAGTAGCCGCTCGCATCAAATTCAAGGTACTGATGCTTGCCTACAAGACGACCACTGGCACGGCGCCAACATACCTAAACTCACTAGTTCAGTCTTATGCGCCCTCCAGAAGTTTGCGCTCTGCAAGTGAACGACGTCTTGTGGTGCCATCCCAAAGAGGTTCAAAATCACTCTCACGGACTTTTTCCTGGACTGCGCCCAGCTGGTGGAATGACCTCCCGATCTCAATTCGAACAGCTGAGTCTTTACTCATTTTTAAAAAACATCTAAAGACTCATCTTTTTTGTCTGCACTTAACCAACTAATACTAGTACTTACCTTTTCTTTTTCTTGTCTATCAAAATCTAAAAAAAAAAACAAAAAAAAAAACTTGGCAACGTGTTCTGTACTAGACTAACTGAGACTTGTCATAGCACTTGTATACTGTTGTTGTTCTCTCGTTGATCTGATTGTTTCTACTGTTCTCATTTGTAAGTCGCTTTGGATAAAAGCGTCTGCTAAATGATTAAATGTAAATGTAAATGTAAATGCATGTATAATCATTATAATATTTAAATGTAAATAATAAATATATAAATGTAAACAATATATAACATAATATATTTAATAACAATACATAATATATTTAAATAATAACTTATTTTCTTCATTGAAGGAATAACTTTGTCTTATAATGAGGTGTGTGTGTGTATATATTTTTTTCTTTTCTTTTTTTTATTTATTTTATTTTATTTTATTTTGGATGAAAAACGCTTGAGTTCTTATTGAGATCTCTCACTTTTGATTGCAGACTTGTCTTGGCAAATTTGAGTACAGTTTGGGTCATTGCTGAGATCTCTTCTGAAACAGAGTAGCAGGATAGAGTCTCCTTTGGATCTGTTTTTTTATCTAATTTCTGTTGAAGAAATAACTCTGATAGTAAAGTGGTTCCTTTTGTGACTTATTTCCTATTGGATTTTTTTTTTCTTTTTTTGGATTTGTTCCCTTCTTTTTTTAAACCTGGCCCCTGTAAGTGTAAATCCCTTCAGCTCAGAGTGCGGATGAAAGCACATGGTCTGGCGGCGCTTGAGCGCTCTGAGAGCGGGATCGATAGATGCAGGGATCTCTGACCTTGACTGCATTGTTCTGCAGGGTCCATCTGGCCTCAGCAGGTGGAGCTGCACCTCGCTAATGAACGAGAGACAGACGAGAGACGGTGAGACATGAAAGATGAGATGTCTGACTGCTCATTATTTGCTCTGGTGTCCTAATTAAAGCCTTGTTTGCTAAACACTTAAACAACATTTGCCCAACTCTAGAGAAGAGCAGAGCATCAGATAGAGAGAGAGAGAGAGAGAGAGAGAGAGAGAGAGAGAGAGAGAGAGAGAGAGTCTGTTTCTATCTGTCTGTTGTTTTATCATTTAGGAATGTAACGATAAACTCAACTCACGATTCAATTTGATTCACAATTTTTATTTCACGATTCAAATCTATTCATGATTTTTTTTAACAAAATGAGATTTAAGACAAATTATAAAATTAATTGTGTCCTTTTACTATTGCTTGGACAAAATGCTGCAAGTTTCTTCGTGAAATTGAAATATAACACTATGATAATATACTAATATAGCACTTGCATATCATTGCTCTTTTGTTGGTTTTGGTTGCTTCTATTGTCCTCATTTGTAAGTCGCTTTGGATAAAAGCGTCTGCTAAATAACAAAATGTAAATATAATGTAAATGTACATATGAAAACTAAATAGAAATTTTAAAACAAGGCCCAAATCAAATAAATAAGTAACACAGACAAAATAAATCTCTTCATATAAACAAAATAAGGCTTTGTCTGTGCTCTTTCCATTTAAAATGAGGGTCAACCAAGATTATCATTCAATCTACTCCATAATCATTCAATCTATTGTTCGATTGTTCATGCTATCATTCTGTCATTTTCTTTCAATCTATTGTTCTATCTGTTGTTTTATCGTTCAATCTATTGTTCCAATGTTTGATCGTTCAATCTTTTGTTTGATCGTTTAATCTATAGTTAATTTGTTTAATCTGTTGTTCTGTCTATTGTTTTATCATTCCAGTCTATCGTTCAGTCTATCAGTTTATCTGTTAATCTATCATTCTATCATGTTATTGTTCAGTCTAGAATTCTATCTAACATTATATTTTGTTTTTTGTCCATAAGGTCTATAAACCTTCAAACATTTGATACTTTTTTTCAAATCTTTTTTGAAACCACTATTCAGAGGTTCTTTTTCCTTTTTAAAATTTCAGTTCATTTTAATTCTACTTCCTTACATTCAAATTTGAATTGCAATTCTGCTTCATGTTCAAATACAGGAATTCAACTGGAATTTGAAAGTCATTCTCAGTTGATTTTTAAATGATGTAAAACCGTGGCATTTTGTGTCCATGTCTCATCACTGCAATATTGAGCATCAGCAAACTGTTCTGGGCAGTAAGTTTATAGAGTTATGTGTCACGCACGAGTTATTCTGACGTTTAGCTGATGGTGTCTTTTCTAACATGACTGACAGTCTCTTACTGCAGGGACGTCTCCCCTGGAGCAAATGTTAAGCGTCTCGCTCAAGGACATGATGGAGATTCAGGGCTCAAGTTCTTATTCTTCCTCCACTTTAAGATTACGAGGCTGGAGTTTAATCCTGTAATCTTCTGAAGGTTGTGTGATCATACATCTGGAGATCTCGTCTGATGTGTGTTCCTCACTTATCAGTGATTTCAGAAGAAGACCTCGTGTCTTGTTTCCCAAGAAATGGTGTGAGCACGATCATAAATATAGTAACAGATTTTACTCCCAGAATAGTTTTCAGCCTTTATAGACATTATAAAAGGAAATGAAAAAATGTGAATAATTCTACTTTTCTCTTTTTTATCTTGGCTTATGAAATCTGAATGCTGTGTCAGAACTGCTTTTTGGAATGCTTTTATCTTAAAGGTGCCTTACCCTTTAAAATTTAAAATACCTTTTTTTATGTAATTCAATTATTCATTGCTTTAATTTGCTTTGTTGTTGCTTTCAAATCTCTATTTCACTTCTTCTGTTTCATCAAGGTGACACATTTTGATAAGTGCATTTACTGATATTCATGCTTTTCAGTAATAATAAAAAGTCGCTATTATTATTATTATTATTATTCCAATAGACACATATTATTTAAAATGTAAATTGTTATACTTAACTGTAGTTGTTATTAATGTTGTTATTAGTAGTATTAAATAATTAAAAATAAACATTTAAGTCAGTGTATTATTATATAGTCTGTATTATCATAATAGTTTTTTTTTCATTTATTATAGTTATTATATTATTATGATTATTTTTATTATTATTCAAAATACATATTTATGTCAATTCAAATGATTTTTTTTATTATATGTAATTGTTGTTATTATTATTAGTAGTAGTAGTAGTTGTAAATTAATGTTAATGTAAGCCAAAGTGTTATTGTTGATGATTCACACTTTTCAAATTACATAATAATTGAATAATTTCATATAATAAATATATTTATTAAACGCCATCATTATAATTAGAAACACTGAAACAAAAGTGTAGAGTTTGGCTGCATTTAGCTGGAGTTGATGGCAGTCTCTGTTCCCTATAGTTTATTAGAACAGGTTAATAACATGTCCTGAACTCACAATACAGTAGAAGCTTCTATGTTACAGTCTATCCCAGTTTTTGAGGAAAAGCACAGATTTCTAAATGGATGATTGCAGAGTTTGTGTTCTTGTTTTGATGTGGTTCTAGCTGGTCCCTGCGCCCCTGTCCTGGTTTGATTAACAGCGTCCAGCATTTCCCAGATGAATCCTGTCCTAGATTGTCATTCCCCTTTGCTGGACAATTGTAGCCCACACACACACAAACACACAAAGACATGCACTGCAAGGCTCCTGTTGTGATCTGTCAAACCTTTAACCTTAAGTATAATTCATGGTGAGGTCACCCATGCATCATTCAGTGTTTATGGGTAGGTTTATTGCAGGCAGGTACCGCTGTGTGATGTATGATTCTCTGTCTGGGTTCTGGGCCGCAGCAGCGGGAGCCGTACGTCGTTGCAGTTCGAGCGGGTCATTTGGGTTGACCTTTCTTATGGGTGATTGACAGATAAATGGCAGTTGCGCAGCACCATAAAGATGATGAAGCTTTGAGTCCGAAAGGTCAGAGGAGACGTTACTGGGGAAGCAAAGCATGATGGGAACAGAGGGCGGAACGCTCAGGGTCCACTGATCAGGAAGCTTCACAGGCTGAGAGGGTTTTAATGTTTAATTTAATTATGAGTTGATTAGACTTTAATGTCTTTTCAGGTGAAAGAACATCAAATTTGCACGAGGTACAATTTTTTTTTTTTTTTTTTAATTATTATTATTAAAGAAAAATGTATACTTTTCATGCGTTAAATTTTTTCTGACAAAAGTGACAGTTAAGACATCTATAATGTTACAAAAGATTGCTATTTCAAATAAATGCTACTCTTTTAAACTCCAAATTCATCAAAGAATCCTGAAATCAAAGTTTCCATAAAAATATTAAGCAACACAACTGATTTCAATATTGATTATTTAGAAATGTTTCTTGAGCAGCAAATCAGTATATTAGAATGATTTCTGAAGATCATGTGACACTGAAGACTGGAGTAATGATGCTGAAAATTCTGTTTTGATCACAGAAATAAATACAATTTTACAATACAGAAAATCGTTTATTTTAAGTTGTAATAATATTTCACAATTCTTATTGTATTTTTTGATCAAATAAATGCAGCCTTGGTGAGTAGAAGAGATTCTTTCAAAAACTACTGAATGAGCGCTAAACAGTTTGTTTATAAAGCTTGTAAAATCTCCAGCATCACATGTACACTAGTGGGGAATATTACTTTTTATGTACTCAAACAAGTAGCTACTGTATTTCTCTTTTTCTTCCATGGAAAGTGACAAATGACTTATTTTTGTGCTGTTTTTCCTCACCGTAACTTGGCTGATGATTGTCTCTCACAGAACAGTATAGCTATGCTTGGCTTACCTGAAAAGTGTTATAAAACACATTTGGTCATAAATGCATCTTAATCTTAAATGAGTTGTAAGTTAAAGCATGCTATGCTCATCTCAAGGCCCTGTAAACAAGAAGCTCTGTTGTTGACAGACCTGGCAGAGCTGGAGGTAGAAGTGTTTCCATTGTTGATCTTCTGTCCTCATTAGCCTCTTTTTACAGAGGAAACATAAAACCCCCATCAGACTCCATAAACATATCTAGATGATGATCGCTTGACAGATTGGCTCTGAAGCACAGCTCAGCGCATCTCGAGCCCCTGAAGTCTGCTGTGTCATTTCCTCCTGTCAAAACCCTGAAACAGTCAATCCTGAGTACAGGTTGATGTTTTTGAAGCTCTATTTGGTGAGTTTTAGGTGTAAATGGCACAAAATGCTGTTTGAAACTTATTTAAATTCCATAATGCATTTCAGAGTAAACCGAATATTTAGTGGGATCAAGAGTTGATGTTGAAAATTGAAAATAGGCTTTGATATTGTTAATTTTATGTCAGCAAAGTAGTCATTTCAGAGCTTTTTCATAAAAAAATAGATGTAACTGTGACTTTTTTCTCACAGTTCAGACTTTTTTCTTGCAGTTCTGAAAAAAGTCAGAAATGTGAGATACAGTATAAACTCATAAATTCAAGATAAAACCTCAGAATTGCGAGATATAAACTTATAGTTCTGAAAAGAAAAGTCAGAATTATGAGACAAACGAGCAATTGCTAAAAAAAAAAAAAAAAAAAAATTTTTTATTCCATGGCGGACACAAAAAAACAGACTTGTGAGATGTAAACTCAGAATTTAGAGGAAAAAAGTCAGAATTGCAAGATAAACTCACATTTCTGAGAAGAATGTGAGTTCTTCTTGAGTTCTCCCCCAAATTCTGTGTTTCTGTCCCACAATGCAGACTTTGTTTTTCAGACTTTGAGTAACAAATTCTGTATTGTGAGATGAAAGTTGCAATTACTTTTTTTTCTGTAGCAGAATTAGGCTTCCATAGCTTGGCTTGTATTATTTGTGCTTGTGAAGAAAACACAGTGCCATCAGCAGGTGTGATTCATTCTTAATGAATCCCCCCAGTCTCTAATCAGAGTAATGGCAGGAAAATCGGATGTGGCTTGACTTTTACATCAGTGCACAGTGTGGCTGAAAGATCATGTAACTGAACACAATTACTCAACTGTGATGTTTCTACAGGGGAATTAGAAGATCAAATGATGACACAAGCTCCTTCCTTTACCTTCACTCTTTGGAGACATATCATCCCTCAGTGCCCACACACTGGATTCTCTCTCTTTCTCTCTCTTTCTCTCTCTCTGTCTTAATGAAAATTGATGTCCTGTCAAATGTCAATGAAGATGCATTAAAAGCTGTTCTCACATATTTCTCTTTAATGCAACAAAACTAGAATGATCCCTTTACAATCAACAGAACTGTCTATGATACAAACATGGTCCAGTATTCTACTTGCTTGTAGTGTGGACCACTTTGCTTAAAAAATTGACATTCTATTCGTTTTTCGCATCACTCTCTTGCAGTGCTGTTGACCATAATAAATAGTTTTGTTTTATCATATGTTTACAGTATTGCATTTGCATGCTTGCAGTGTAGACATGTATGTTGATGTAACAGGAACATTGTTGTTTTGTACTGTTTTGTGAATGATGATGCTTGAAAAAAGTACATTTTACACTTGTAGAATTATTCTAGTTATGTTGCATTGCATGCAACTTCATTAAATTGGGAACATTCTAGTTTTGTTGTGAGCACTTGAAGGGTGTGCATGCATGCATGCAGGATAGACAACTTTGGTTATAACAGGCACTTTCATTGTAGCATTGTCATGTGTTTGTAGACAGCATCGGTGATTATAAAAGCAGTATTTTAGTTGTCACATTGCTTGCAATTGCATGCACTTGCAGCGAGTTTGTAGATTATTAGAGAAACATTCTAGCTGTGTTTGCACGCAGTGTTGCAGAGTTGCATGCTTGCAGTGTAGAAACTTCATTGATTAAAACAGGATCATTCTAGTTTTGTTTATTTTCATTGTTTGTTTGATGTATGCAGTGTAGCCAGCTATGTTGATTTAAAGCAGAAACATTCTTGTTCTGTTGCATTGCATTATGAATGTTGCTGATTATAGCATTTTAGTTGTGTTTGGTCACAGTGTTGCAGAGTTGCATGCTTGCACTGTAGAAACTGCATTGATTAAAAAAGGATCTTTGCACCTGACTCTAGTTTTGTTGCATTGCATGCTTGCAGTTCTAGTACTACTGTATCACACCACTTGCAGTGTTGCAATGAAATGGACTTGCAGTGAGAGATATCAGTTTCAGACTGTTTCTTTGCATTGTTTCATGCTTGCAGTGTACTGTAGACAAGTTTTTTTCATTATAACAGGGACATTTTAGTTTTGTTGCATTTCTCACTTACAGTATAGTCAGCTTTGTTCAAAGCAGGTATGTTTTAAAAAGTGCTTTCTAAGAAAAAACAACATGATATCTTTAATATCCTCATTGATTATAAAGGGATCATTCTAGTTTTGT
Organism: Cyprinus carpio; assembly: GCF_018340385.1. Lineage (NCBI taxonomy): Eukaryota > Metazoa > Chordata > Actinopteri > Cypriniformes > Cyprinidae > Cyprinus > Cyprinus carpio. The sequence continues at coordinate 22,029,772 of NC_056616.1, read as the reverse complement.
TGCGTTGTTGGTTTGCAGTGTTGCTGAGAAGACAGCTTTATTCATTATAATGAGAGTGTTGTAGTTATGTTGCATCTCGAAAAGATTTTATGCTCTTAATTCCCACTGGTAACTGCCACATCACTCTCTGTTAATTTGCATAAAGTTAAACTCTCCTCAGCAGCATTGCATCACCTGTGGTTGCCGATGCTAATATTGCAGCAAATCGCTGTCAGCAATGAATGTCTCACTCATTCCTGGAGGGAAACTGATGACGCTGGTTTTTCTAGGGTCGTTCCAGTGCACGCATCACGTCAGTTTGAAAGCATGGCGGTTGGTCACAAAGCATGTGTCAACATCTGCGGGACATGTCTGGGGGAACGAGGGGGATTTAGCTGTCAGGGTCTGAATCTGTGAGAATGAAAGAGTTCAGACATGAAGATGAGGGCAGGACAGATGTACGCGGTGAGGAGCCACAGCGGGTCCAGGCATTTTAAGAGTCACCTCACATCTGTCATGAGATTGTACCGTTGTGAGATTGTCATTTTGATCAATCCTTGCGGGTGCTGAGGCAGGGGTGTGAGGAACTGCATTTTTATTTGTGTGTTTTAGTTGTATTTGGATGTTTTCAGTTCATTTTCATTGGCCCGATGTGTTCTCTGTAGCAACTGTTTTGAATCAGGACTCTGGATTTGAAGAAGTGTATCAACACAGAAACATTGTTTATCATACAAAAGTAAGCATTGAAATCAAATTTTGTTCAATATTATTTAAACAAATTAATTATTTAAACTCCTCTTGACCTTAGGAAAATGGAGTCTGTGAAGCTGAAATGTTTATAGCCTATAATAATTCTACAATTTGCAGTGTCATGCATTTGCAGTCTAGACAAATTCACTGTCACACTGCTTGCAGTGTTGCAATGGCCTGCATGCAGTTTGAGTTTAATTAATTATAACTGGAACATTGCAGTTGTGTTTTCTTGCATGCTTGCTGTGTTCACAGCTTTGTTGATTTTTAACCAGAAAATTTCAGTTTTATTGCATTTCTCACTTGCAGTGTTGCAGGATCACACACGCCTGCAGTGTATGGCAACTTGTGTTGACTATAACAGGATCATTTTAATTGCTACACTTGCAGTATAGTCAGCTTTGTTGATTTTAAACAGAAATGTTCTGGTTCTGTTGCACTGCACATTTTGCAGGGTCATGCGTTTGCAGTGTTGATAATTTAATTTATTATTTAAGGACAGTTCTACTTTGCTTGCAGGGTCGCAATGAATTGTTCTTACTTGCAGTGTTTATCATACAAAATTAAACAAAAAGCCTAACTTTGTTATATGTTATATATATGTGTATATATGCTGTGTATGTATAAATATATATATATATATATATATATATATATATATATATATATATATATATATATATATATATATATATATATATATATATATATATATATATATTATATTTTACATAAAATTTTAAAAGTACTCAAACCACATGGAATCACAAGATCCAGTTGGCCTTAGAAACATGGAAAGTTTTAAGCCAGAATATTTATATAACCTTTCAGATTCGTCAATGTTAGAACAAACATATATATATATATATATATATATAATGCACCTGTTACATGTACATATATTTTTGCAACTGTTGTGAATCTGCAGAAATCAAAACCTTATCGGTGCACACAAATAAGAACATGTACACAACATTTTGGTTGATGATGTTTAACCTTTGATATCAACGACAGAAAATTGATAATACTAATAAGTTTTTTTCTCTGCTGTCTGCTAACCCACCGACCATGTAACATCTTTCTCTCTTTCTTTCTTCAGAGCCGTAATGCATTCAGAGAACCCAGCTTTTGGACTCCAAAGCCAATGAGACACCAGTGAAACTTACAAAGCCAGAAACACCACAATCATCGAGTGTTGATACAGAATGGCAGATCTGCCTTCTTGACGAGTCATGATGCATAACTATGCACGGTCTATTGATGTACCTACATAGACACAACCGCTTCTTTTCACCTTCCACATTTGGACGCCCCACTTGAAGAGCTCTACTTTAACCGGCAGACCCAACATGCCTGGTGTCCATCGGTTGTGACTGGAGTTTGGCGGCAGCATGCGTCCATGGGCGGGCTCCTGGCGCTGGATAGCGCTGGTCCTGCTGGCCTGGGGGACATTGCTCTTTTATATCGGGGGACATCTGGTGAGAGAAAACGAAGATACACCACGCTCCAGCCGTGAGCTGGCGAAGATCCTCACCAAGCTGGAGCGACTGAAACAGCAGAATGAAGACCTGCGGCGCATGGCTCAGTCACTACGGTAAGCCAGCTCACTACAGTCAAATAACACTGCTTTTGCATCTAATTAGCTGAATGATAAACTTATTTTGGTGTTTTGCTCTAGAATGTCACAGTTTGTGCATACAGTATGTGTGCATTTATGTTCAAATATGAGCATTTCATATTATTTTAGCTTTCAACAGCCATTTGTAAGGTGAAGAAGTCTTGTATTTTCCATTAATCAGCAGAAAAACTGCCACAAATACATGATTCCTGTCTTAATTTTGAACCAGTTGAACCAGATTACAACTATTTATTTGATTTTCACATGTGTCACATGTATGAATGATTCTGATAACATTATTTTATGCATAATCCTGATTTCCAGTTTTTCCACTCCTTTGCAGATTGCAAGTTAATGCTGATTATAATAACAAAAGTGTTTGGCATGAAGATGCATTGTATATTATAGATTAATTTGTTTGTGAATATTATATTTGAGGCACAGTTTGTTTTGTGGTGTCAAGGTTGAGTTCTGTCACCAAAGAGCCTTTCTAACATGGGCAGCGTTTGACCCGATTCTGTCTGATGTGAGTTTAGTGCCCTGGATACAATGTCAGCTCTTGTGCTTCCAACAGAACAAGAGAAATGGAAACATATGAATTCTGTAGGCATAAAATCCCATGTCCATAATCTGCTAAATGCAGAAATGTCAGTTTAATACCTATATTAAAATGTGAATGTTTTTATTAACATTTGTTTTTAATTACCTGACTTAAAACTGAAATCATATTTCTTCCCCCCTCAATAATTGTTGTTTTTTATTAGTTCTTGCAGTGTTTTATATATATTTGTTAATAATATGCTATAAAAAGTGACAACATAATATAATTGTAGGAACATTTTAAAATCATGTATATATATATATATATATATATATATATATATATATATATATATATATATATATATATATATATATATATATATATATTTATTATTGGATTGTTGTTTTAATATAAATTAATTATATTAGAAAAACATGTTGATAAATGTTTTTCTTTGTTTTATTTTACATTTTATAATCTTAATATTAGTCATTTTTGCTTTTGATAAAAGCATCTGAGAAATGCAGAAATGTAAGTGTAATATTAATAATAAAAGGTGAATGGTTTAATTATCAATATTTATTTTTATTTTTTATTTAAATTACCTATCTTAATTAAAAACCTAAAACTATCGCTATGTAAACTAAAATCATATTTCTTTTCCTCTCAGTAATGATTGTTTTTATTGAAGCACATACTGTAGTTCTTACAGTGCAATTTTTTATTTTATATTTATTTGTTAAAAATAATGTTAATAATAACGTACATGCATACATAATTATATAATGTAATTAATATAATATTTATTATTCATACTTTTGTAAGTCTGTTGGATAAATGTAAATGCATAAATAAAATGTTAATCTTAAAATGTGCATGTTTTAATATTTATTTTAACTTAAAATGGTAAAATAAATCTCACTGTAAACTCAACTCAAATTTCTTTTCCTTTCAATAACTGTTTTTATTGAGGCACACAGAGTTCTTGCAGTGTAGATGTTGAGCAGATTTGTGACGCGTGACTCAGAGCTCGACTGCAGCGGGACGGAGCGTGAGGAGTTTTGCAGGATATTCCGGAGAGACATAAGGGAGGTTTTCGAAAGTTCTGGTGGAGAAAGTCACGATTTATAAAGAGCTTATACTGAGGAGAGAAGACTGAAGGAAATTTGGTGCTGTCAGGGTTTCATTGGGTGACTTTTGACGCTGTACAGCAAATGTCAGAGGATTGTGCAATATGTTCAAGAAAAAGTGTTTTTGCAGAGGACCTGGAGAAAGCGTGGCTCTTAACAAGATCATCAGTGATTGCATCAGGACTGCAAAATTAATTGAAGAAATAATTACAGATTACAGCTGCCGCAATTACATAATTGGGAAATGTGTTGATTACAGCGCAGTGCTGTTTTGTATGGGAAGCAGGCTTGAAACTGTAGCACACAAGCATGTAGTTTCTCAAAAACAGCTCTTCTATGGATCCAAAAAGCCAATCTAGGGCCCATAAGCAGTGAACAGAGCTACTTTGCTCACTTGTCTTTGTCGGACTGAAGGAGGGCCATCTATTTCAGATTTAAATCTTGATCTGATCAATGTCTTCTGTGCTTTAATTCCAAACAGATCGTCCATCGTGGCTCTTGTGTGTCTTTCAGCCTCAATCGGGTCTCAGTCTCTCATTGATCTGCTCTAAACCTGGAGGTCCACGATATCAATCCCAGATCTCTGATAGGTCCAGCAGCATGGAACTGGAGGAATATTGATTATGAAACAGCTGTATTTATTAGTGGGGTTTACAAAGGCAAGATTCACTAGGACTAGTGCTCATACAGGCATACTCATACAGCATTTGTGCTTTTGACTATATATGAAGAGTTCGGATGCAAAAGCCTCTTAGTGCCATCTGAAATCTTCTTCATAAATTAGCAGTTTTCTCAGGCTCCTATATTTATGTTCATTTATCTCACTTTAATGGCAACCTACTCATTGCCATTAAAGTAAAATTACTGATCAAACAATTCAAACAATTAAATATATGTAACCACTGTTGTTATAATTTTAGCCAAATTTGAAATAGGTCATACCATTGCTATTCCCTGAGAAGTTAAAGTAAATACGCTAGAAAAGTATGTGCTTGTAACAGAGATTTTCCAAACTCTGAAACCATTGCGTTGCAAAATGATTCACCGTTTCGAAGTGCTCTAATCAGATCACGTGTCGTGAATAATTTGATTCAGATCGAGACTTGATCGAGCGTGAATCGCAATTCATTTCATTTAGATCAGAACTTCAGAGTGGGTTTGTAAATCATCATTCAGATCAGGACTTCGGAGTGGGTATCACAAATCTTTTTATTTATAGATTGGGACTTCAGGGTGGATTTGCAAATCATTTCATTTAAATCGTAACTTCGGATGAGTGTATCGCAAATGATTTGAGTTAGATCGGAACTTCGGAGCAGGTTAATGAATCATTATTCAGATCAGGACTCTGGAGCACGTATCATGAATCTTTATATGTTTTTTTTATTGTATATTTGTTAAAAAAAACAATAATAGTACCAATAATATTATATTATTGAATAATAATATACAAATATAAAGTTTATATCACTGCAGCCATATTGAAACAGTTGTTGAGAACCTATTCTTTCTCCTAAAAATAACAAACTGAATATCTTCAACAATGCACTAAGTGCCTAAAAGCACTTTAGTGTTTTATGTAATTTATTCATGCACATACTACTATCATAAAGTGATGGCAAAAACCTACTGGATAGATACATTAACATGGGAATTGATGCTCAAAGCAATAAAATGTTTGTAGCCTTTGCGGATGTGAAATGGAATGGTTTTTGACAACGACCTGTGTATATATTGTGTGTGTGTGTGTGTGTGTGTGTGTGTGTGTGTGTGTGTGTGTGTGTGTGTGTGTGTGTGTGTGTGTGTGTGTGTGTGTGTGGTGCATTATTACGAAGCTTTCTCCACACATCATAACATTGATTTGTTTCATAGAGACTCAGCGCTCACACCCTCAGGCTGGCTGAAGATATGTGTGCTTTCTGTCAATAGCATTATATGTGCAATTAAAATTGCCTCCGAGCCCTGGAAAATATTCAGCCACAGACATTCTTCATAGTAGCATTTGCCAAAAACACACACAAAAAACATAGAAAATGAAATAGCTTCTCGTCACTAAAAGGTCTTTTATGATTAAGAATATCGTCCGCTGCACTTAGTATGCACAGCCAGACTTTGACTATCAGCAGAACAGTTCACCCACATTGCAGCGTATTTAGTTTTGTGTTGACACAACATTTGAGATGATTGCCATTGTCATATGGTTGCTAAGGTGTTCTGGTGCTTTTAAGACATTACTGTGTGGTTGCTAGGATGTTATAGGTGGCTTGTTATGGGTGAATGTTATAGTTATAGATGTTCTGGATGGTTGTTACTCATTGGTACACAGCTGCTAGGATGCTCTGGATGGCTATAGCATTGCTATACAGTTGCTAGGATGCTCTGGATGGCTATAGCATTGCTATACAGTTGCTAGGGTGTTCTGGATGGTTGTGACTAGGCATGGGCCGGTATGAGATTCTGATGGTATGATCCTTAGATAAAAATATCACTCTTTCACGGTATCACGGTATTGCGATTACGGCTCTAAAATATGTTATTTTTAAATGTCTGGGTGAAAAAAAAAAAAAAAACTGAAAATATATTTTATTTTTATTAAACCTATAGAACATTTTGGAACAGTAAACATGTCAGGCTAAATAATTTAAATAAATAATTTAATTATTCTTAATTAAGTGCAGTCACTTAAGTCAGCCTAAACCTGCAGCTCAACAATAGTCAGAACATAAATAATGTTTTGTAAAAAATAAATAAATAAAAACCCTATAATTGAAAAAAAATGAAGTCACTTAAGTGAGCCTAAACCTGCAGCTCAATAATCAAAAATATAATGAAAACATAATTTCTGTATTTAATTATTGTTATATTATTTAATTATTGTACTAAATCGCAAAAAAGTACAGTACGTACATTAGTCTGCTATTCCCCACTCTGTGAAGTATGTTGCTGCTTGGGTGTTCTGGATTGTTGTAATGTTGCTACGCAGTTGCTAGGATATTTGGGTTGTAATCACTGATCTATAATATAGAACTGGATTGCTCATGACGTCATTAAAGTGAAGCCGCCGCGCCGCCATATTGGTAATAACTAGTGTGCGTAAACATTCTATTGAATTAATAGGAAATTGTATGATTTTAATGAGAAAACATCACCTAACAAGTCAGCGTTTATAAATCTGAAGTATTTCTGTACATTATTACAATGCAAAACCCTAGGCATGTAAACGGTTATATTTTTATATGTCGGGAATTTCCCCTACTTATTAAAAACCTACGTTCATTACAGTAGTGAACATCATGAACATGATAAACATCAGACGGACACGACCTCAACATATAAAACAAACCACAAAGTGCTCATTCTGAAATCTGAATTAATTCAGAGAAATAACTGACTATATACAGTACAGATTTAAAGACATAAAGCTTTATTTCCAAGATAGTAAGTTAAGCTTTTCATTTCATTATAGAGCAACATTAACAACATAATTGTATTATTCATTGTAATATATTCAAATCCATTTTTGATACTTATACGTTCATGTTTAATAATTCCTGGATAATTATGTTCATAAAGAAATAGGCTATATTTTGTGTTGGACTGTTACCTGTGTCATCAGTGCGCAGCAGACACACACACCTAAACGGTTTAAATATATCACTTATACTACCCCAAACGACCGTAAACACTGCAGATAACATCTGAAGTAAACATTAATTTACATACACATAACATAAAAACTAGTCCCATTTGACTGATTTGATTCAAATCGGGTGATTTTAGGACAGCGGTTTGAATGTGACTCAATGGTGCTCTCTGCTGGTAGGGATTAGTAAGATGGCGGATCAAACACTTCCGGTGGCTTCACTGCCTGCTGGCAGTTTAGAACAAGATGAGCAATCCAGTCATATATAGATCAGTGGTTGTAATACTGCTTTACAGTTGCTAGGGTGTTCTGGATGATCATAATGTTGATTTGCAGTATCTAGGGTGTTCTAGATGGTTGTTACTCATTGGCACACAGTTGCTAGGGTGTTCTAGATGGTTGTTACATGTTGCTTTCCGGTTACTAGGGTGTTCTGGATGATTTTAACATGTTGATATGCCGTTACTTTGGTATTGAGGATGTTTTCTTACTGGTCCCATTGAAATGAGTCCCTCCTCAGGTCTTAGTGGTATTTTGGTTTGTAGATATGGCTTGGGTTCCTCTTTCAACATAAGTATGTGGGATTTTTCCACCTATTTCATCATCCAGCAGGTGAAAACCTTCAGTCTGATTGCTTAAAAAAGTAACAGCACACTTACCGTAAGATTAGAGGTTTGTTCATATTCGCTAATCATTTCGCAGTATTCAGATCTTCTTACCTCGTTTTCATCGTCATATCTGTGTGATCTTCAGTCTTCGGCCTCCATCATCATCTTCTGACTAATCTCGCGACCCTTGTAATTTCCTCTCGGAGCGCTGCATGTGGCAGTGACTGGCAGTAATTCACTCACTGTAATGTCATTTGGCCGCCGTTCCCTCCTGTATCAGACTCTGTTTTGCTCTCCATCAGCAGTTCTGAAGTTCTGCCCCTCTGATGCTTGTGTCTCACATTCGTTAAATGGAATTAAACTGAGCTTTTCTGCACTCTAATAACATGTTTCATTTATACTTAAATTCAATAGTCCTCAGGCACTTTTCATTTGCATATATATATATATATATTTCTTCTGCTCATCAAGCCTGCATATATATAAATATATATACAGTACAGACCAAAAGTTTGGAAACATTACTATTTTTGATGTTTTTGAAAGAAGTTTCTTCTGCTCATCAAGCCTGCATTTATTTGATCAAAAATACAGAAAAAAAACAGTAATATTGTGAAATATTATTACAACTTAAAATAATAGTTTTCTATTTGAATATACTTAAAAAAAATAATTTATTCCTGTGATGCAAAGCTGAATTTTCAGCATCATTACTCCAGCCTTCAGTGTCACATGTAACATCCAGTCTATCACATGATCATTTAGAAATCATTCCAATATTCTGATTTATTATGAGTGTTGGAAACAGTTCTGCTGTCTAATATATTTGATGAAAAAAAGGTTAAAAAGAACTGCATTTATTCAAAAAAAAAAAAAAGTCGAATAATATATACTCTAATAATATATTTTCTTTACTATCACTTTTTATCAATTTAACACATCCTTGCTGAATAAAAGTATTGATTTTATTTAAAAAAAAGAAAGAAAAAAAATTACTGACCCCAAATTACTGACCAGTAGTGTATATTGTTATTACAAAATATTTATATTTTAAAAAAAAAATAGCTTCTTTTTTTATTTTTATTTTTTTTACTTTTTATTCATCAAAGCATCCTAAAAAAGTATCACATGTTCTGAAAAAATATTAAGCATATTAGAATGATTTCTAAAGGATCATGTGATAATGATCCTAAAAATTCAGCTTTGCATCACAGAAATAAATGAGCAGAAGAAATATAATAAATTTAAAAACAATTATTTTAAATTGTAATAATATATCACAATATTACATTATCTTTTCTGTATTTTTGATCAAATAAATGCAGGCTTGATGAGCAGAAGAAACTTCTTTCAAAAACATTAAAAATAGTAATGTTTCCAAACTTTTGGTCTGTACTGTATATATATATATATATATATATATATATATATATATATATATATATATATATATATATATATAATATTTGCAGCCTTGAACGATGAACCGTCTGTGCTCTTTGAAGTGTGTTTCGAGTATCTAGCAGCCAGTACCAGACGGGAGCTGATAGGGTCCTTGTGTAATCTCTAGAGGAACGTTCAGGGGCCAAAGGGAAAAGAGCTTCACTGTAAAAACCTGAGGGCCACAAGCTTCCCGGATTCTCTCTCTTTTTCCGCTCTTGCTGTGCAATCTGAATAATTTCTTCTCTGCTGTTTTCCTAAATATTTAAAGGGATAGTGCACCCAAAAATTAATATTGTGTCATCATTTTCTCACCCTCAAGTTCCAAACTTGTGTGAGTTTGTTTCTTCTGTTGAACACAGAAGAAGATATTTTGAAGAATGTGGATAATGTTGATGGTACCCATTGATATCCATTGTATGGGGGAAAAAAATACTATGGAAGTCAGTGGGGATCATCAACTGTCCAGTTACTCATTCTTAAAAATATCTTCTTCTGCATTCAACAGAAGAAATTCGTACAGGTTTAGAACAACTTGTGGTTGAGTAAATTATTTTCTTTTTTTGGTGAACTATCCTTTTAACTGTCTCTAACATGACCTCATTAGTATCCGCAGGTGTTTAGAAAATGAACTGGATTCTATAGCTCTTTATCATGATGCAAAGCTGCTTACAGACGGCCAACCTACTTCTTTTACAAGCCGCAGTTAAGAGAGGCATACAGTAATTCAGATGTTATGGAATGTGGGTCTATTCGTTCATTTCAGGACTTGAAAGGCCAATTTAATCTTGCAGGGTGTTCATTTTTCTTTTACTTTACAGTTATGTGCTTCGCTTAAAGCAAAACGGCTCTCCATTTGCCTTCATGAAGTCTGAGGCATCCGAATTATATGATAAAATATTAGAATGTTCCTATTAAATCTTAATTGGATGTTTATTGTATTAAAGACCTGGAACTTTTGTAATCTGAATCTAATTGCAAGGTTGCTTGGGATAATATTGCTGCAGCCTCGAGAAACCTTAATCAAATTATTCATTATAGCTTTCTTCACAGATTGTATTTCATGCCACATAACTTTTTTTTTTTCAGATCAAAGGAGTTTCTCAAAAGTCCCTATAACTGAGGCTATACTTTTAAAATGTTGTGTATTTCACACTTTCACTAAGCAAAAAATACAGTAAAAACAGTAATATTGTGAAATGTTAAAATGTAATTTATTCCTGATCAAAGTTGTGTTTCCAGCATCTACAGTAACATGCTGATTTGCTGCTCAAGAAACATTTCTGATTATTATCAATGTTGGAAACAGGTAATATTTTTTTTTTTTGAAAATCGTGATACATTTCTTATTTCAGGGTTCTTTGATGAATAGAAAGTAAAAAAAAAAAAACTGTATTTATTTGAAATAGAAATCTTGTGCAACATAATAAATGTATTTACAGTCACATTTTATCAATTTAATGCATCTTTGCTGAATAAAAGTGTTAATTTCTTTAAAAAAAAAATTTTTTTTTGGTTTTCTCAGCACTCATGGTTGTTGTTGTTATGTGCTTTAAAATTAAAGCCTTTTTGCATCTTTTGAATCAATTAGTATTCCCTCCTCCACTCTAGAAAATTGTGCTAACATGCTCTATTGATTTCTCCACACTAATCTATGTTCCTTTGCATATAGACCCTCATGCATATGCATGCAGCAGCGGTATTAATATTAGTGCATGATTACCATATTAAACGATCCACTCAGTGGTTTCAGCACTTGGACAGGTTTTGACCCGTTTACCGTCGCATGAAAAACAAATGGAAATATTCAGTAAACATTCAGTAAAAAAATAAGGCCAATATGATCATATGCGATGTTAAATGAGCAGTTGTTGGTGTCATGCAGAGTTTCCCAAAGGCTCATTAGTTAAGGGGTGATTTCATCTAAATCAGCTGAATAGAAACAAACAGTCAAACTGTAATTAGCAATTATGCTTTTGACGAGTGTTAGCAGCAAAGATATGCAGCGCACTAAACGCTATTGAACATCACAGCAGACATTTATGATTATTTTATTCATGGCCAATTGGTAATCAGGCTCCAGTGAATCAACATTTGGAGCTTGTAGTTTTGCGTTTGTTTACGTAGTGTTGGCGGACTGTTTGCTTTCTTCCTGAATGCTGTGAGTTTGCAAAAGCTTTAAGCTGCAGAAAGAGTTCGCTAACAAACCATGTGTGTTTTGCAGGATTCCGGAAGGACAGTCGGATGGGCCAATATCATCAGGAAGACTGCGGTCTCTTGAGGAACAGCTAAGCCGAGCCAAACAGAAGATCCACAGCTTTCAGAGATTATCTGGAGATGGTAAGAGAGGAGGTCATCAGGACTAAGTCACTATTTCTTAACCAAAACAAAATGAATATAATATTGAATATGTTTTTATTTTAACTTATTTTAAGTACAAATTTAAAAACAAATAGAGAATCTGCCAGTTCAGTAAGATATGGGGGCAGCTGTGGATCTGAATTCATTGAATATGTTTTTATTGGACTTGTAAACTTATTTTGGCAAGTACAAATTTAAAAACAAATGGCTGAGTGCCCTTGAGAATCTGCCCCCAGTTCAGTAAGATAGCTACTGTAAAAATTAAGCCTAAGTAACTTTTAAATTTGTTTAATTCACACTCAATTTCAAAATTAATTCTTTTAAAATTTTTAACTTTTAAATTTGTTTAATTTACACTGCAGTTCAAAAGTCTGGCGTTGGCAAATTTTTTTTAATTGTTTTAATGTTTTTAGTATCTTATGCTCCGCTGTCTGCTTAAAAAAATACAGTAAAGTCAAAAATAATGTGAAATATTATTACAACTGTTTTCTATTTGCAAATATTGTACAATGTAATTTATTCCTGTGATCAAAGCTAAATTTTCAGCATCATTACTCCAGTCTTCACTGTCTCATGATCCTTCAGAAGTCATTCCAACATGCAATAAGACCAAATCCATGATTAAAAAATGTATATATATACAGGTGCATCTCAATAAATTAGAATATCTAGAATAAGAAAAACATTTGAAATAATTTTTGTAATGTAAAGTAAGAAAAAAATGTTTTATTGAAATCATAAAGTCTTAATGAAGCACATGAGTATTTTTTGTATTGAATTAAATTAAAATACCTTTAATTAAAAAATACATTATGGTATTATTTTTACTATACTACATGTATACTAGTAGTATAGAATTTAGTAAGAAATAATAATAATAAGAAATAATTAAAAAAAATTATATAAATTAAACGTGCAACAAAATTATACAATAAAATATATCGTGGAAAAGTTAATTTATTTCAGTAATTCAACTCAAATTGTGAAACTCGTGTATTAAATAAATTCATTGCACACAGACTGAAGTAGTTCATCGCTCTGAAAAGTGAGGTGTGCTGTGATTGGCCAGCTATCCAGTGCATTGTAATTTGCTGAATGCCTCAAGCGTGTGACGAAAATGTTACACCTCTTAACATATTGTGATGCCTTGTCCAGCCGGAGCGACGAGACATACATAAAATCCATTATAAACATGATATAAACATGATTTCTGGTTGTGTCATCTTTTGGAAGGCAAAAACAAAGTAGTTTCACTTTCTCAACGAAACAGTGTCACACACTGCGGCCTTGAGTGAGCAGAGGCCAGAGGCCTAGAGTGAGCCGTGGTCAGCACCTGAACCTCACAGCCACAGTCATAGTACCTATTCAAATGATTCTTCACTAGACTTGAACAGCATTTGCATTAGTTGTATTGTAATTGTATCTACAGTATGTATGTAAAATATTTAATATCATCCTTAAAGAGCATGTCTCTCTGGCTCTGCTTCACATATGTTTTTAGTTAACATTTATTTAATTTCGACATAAAATGTTTCTCGTGGTTTTAGTTAATAAACCCCTGATTTGTAGTTTTATAATTTTAACAAATTTCGAAATTTTCAAAGGAATATATACAATATCTTTCTTAGATTTATAGATTTGTTTGTAATATTTTGAAACAATTAAATGACAAATATACTATTTCATTTGATACTAAAACCAAGTAAAGCTAAATAAGTCAAATTAAAATATTTGAAATGTATCAAATGCACGTGTAGATAGATAGATAGATAGATAGATAGATAGATAGATAGATAGATAGATAGATAGATAGATAGATAGATAGATAGATAGCTGTGATTGGTTCATGTGATAAAAAAAACTAATTAAACTCACACACTTACATCGTTCATTAAACAAAAAAATTAAAAAACACAATGGTTTAAAACTTAAAACTAATCTCAAAAAGTATTTCGACAAATCAAAAAATAAGATATAACTACTAAGACTTGAAATGGCCTGAAAACATATTTAGCAAGCTTTGATGACTGATGATGAAAAATAGTTGAAAGAAATAAAACAAATTGTTAAATTGTTACTGCCTTGAGTTATTATGATGGAATAAATGTAAAATGCTTAAAAATGCTAACTTGATGAGGTTCATACTTGGCTTTAATAAATAGAATATTGATTACATTGTCAATCAATTTGTTTTGCTTTTTTTCTTCTTCTTCTGACAGCCAAGGAAATGTGACTGGTACATGAATTTGCATTTGACTAAAAAAAAAAAAAAAAAAAAAAAAAAAAAAACTGAGTTCCTGTCAGTATAACTGTGAGTATATCAGTGACACCACTGATATTTACAGTACATATATAATATATCTTTTGCCTAAATAAATCAACTAGTCTTTATAAGTCAAAATGATAAAACTACAAATATAATAGTTCATTCAACACTGAAACATTTTTAAAATGTATATATTTTATAATAATCTAACCCAATATTTGATTATTTTTATGCTTAGTATAGCATCACATTGTAAACTTGGTAACACAACAATTGTGAGTCCTACCGTATGCAGATAATCTAAACGAGTCACTTCTGAGGTTCCATCTCAGATAGGATGCTGTCCATGTATACAGCATACAGCAGGATTTGGAACAGAGCCTTCATTCGGGGTCAGCCGTCCCGGAGAGATTATACCCAGGGGTTTCTTGAACAGCACTGAATTGAACTTATTACATAAGAGCAAAAGAAGTGTAGAGCGAGAGACGAGTGAAAGCAGAATCAAAAAGAGGACATTCGAAATCTGTAGGAAAGATCAGCAGCAATTCTCACACTCACAGACTATTACTAATCTACCTGGCCTCTTTTTATATAAAACACACGTGTCAACAGTAATAGCTGTTAAGTCACTGTGTACTGAGGGCTGAGGCACAGTAGTTTAGCTGTGATTATCTTCACAGCCTTTTAGACATTATTGCCTAATTAGAGTACTTTTGAATCTCTCTTCTCTTTGTCAGTTGGTCCGGGTCGAGAACAGGAGGAACTGCGGAGGAAGGTGGAGAACGGAGTGAAAGAGCTGTGGTATTTTATTCGCAGCGAGATACAGAAGCTGAGTCACGTGGAGCCGTCAGACAGACAGAAACACACGGAGACGCTGCTGCAGGACCTCGGTCATCAACAGAGGTCAGATATGTACAGTATGATCACGCTGTTTTGTTCCTCAGGGGAATCTGGTCGAGGTCTCATTCAAGTTTTGTCTTTAATTCTTTAGGAGAAATGAAAAGAGACACAAATGAGACATGCTGAGAACTAGGAGACTTCACTTACTCTCATTTAACCTTATTATTGTCTCAGAGAAACAATTCATGTCTCTCTCAAAGCATATTTAGACACATAGTCAAAACAATAATGAAGAACATGAATATTTTTCAAAGTATTAAGATGTATTGTATTGTTACAAGAGCACATTTACCCTTTAAATTCTTTTTAATGTAATAAGATAAAAATTTCAAATAATTTTTGTAATGTAAAATGAGAAAAAAAAATGTTTTATTGAAATCATAAAGTCTTAATGAAGCACATGAGTATTTTTTGTATTGCCTTTAATAAAAAAAAAAAATCATTATGGTGTTATTTTTACTATACTAGATGTATACTAGTAGTATAGAAGTTTAGAAAGAAATAATAATAGGAAATCATTTAAAAAAATATATAAATTAAACGTACAACAAAACTATACAATTAAATATATACAATACATACACATGTATATGTTTTTATATTTTTGTAAATATAAAAGCAGTAAAATTGTATATATATATATATATATATAATTGTCAAATGCAAAAAATCTTGCATGTTCCTAAAGCAAAAGATCTTTTATTTATGTATTCTTCTGTTTTTGGGGTGAGTAGGAATGTTCTTGACGGGTTTAATAACATTCAGAATTGTTTTTTGGTGAGTTGGATGATTAAGAATTGATGCGCGTCTCTGGTTTCATCGTTATGAAACAGCTCCAGACACTAATAGTGCTGTAATAGAAATATCGCAGCACTTAATTTTGAGTTATCACCCGCTAGACTAATTACGGACAGAGACGCTGTCAATATCTCATTATCTCAGAGTCTCTCAGACGTTCCATCAGCACATTCACACCTGTTTTTCTGTTTTGACAAAGAGAAGTGTTCGATACACATTTAACACGGTGCTGTTTTCCAGCAGACGGCTCCCTGAGGAGTCTCTCATTGATGAAGTAATAATTAAACTCCTCATAAAGCCAGCATATGCTCGTCTGTTTGAGTTAGCAAATGACGCTTTAACAGAATTCATTACTAGTGTCACAAACTCAATTGTGTTTTGGTCGTTTTGAGATCTTATTTGATTTATTAAAGGAATAATTCATGCAAAAAATAAAATGATCATCAAACATGTTTCAGACATGTATTAATTTACTGAAAAGATGTACATACTGCTCTTTTATGATTTCATATGATAATATGATTTAGTGTAGCATTAGTACAGTTTGGTTTGACAGGATTGGATTATTTTGATTTCTCAGTTCTGTTCAAAGCGATGCCTCAAGCCCAAATGTGACCGGAGGGAGAGTTGAGGTAGAAATGGGATCAAAATATGGTCAAAATAGGTCAAGTATTGTACCACAAATTATCAGCACTGCTGCTATTTATCAATTTTAGTCCATTACTGAATACAAATTACATGATAACAAAAAATTTATTATGAATTAGAATCATCTTGTATCATATTAAAATAAAATAAAAAATCCTTTTTGCTATACAGTGCTGGGTAGATTACTTACAAATTGTAGTCTGTTACTGATTACAAATTACATATTACATGACAAAAGTTATAGTTATTACCATAACATTTTAGGTTATATAATCAGGCGACAAAAACAATGCAATATTTTATTTGTTTACCTGCATGTCATGTGAGCATTAACCAATGTCAAAGAGCTGTTCACCTGCATCTATGTTACTTAATTATTTACTAATTACCTTAAAATCTCAGAGGTACTTCAAAAAATATATAAGGTGGAAAGTTCAGCTGACAAATAAAAAGCATGGGACTCCCTGCATTACATCTAAATTAGAAAAAAATTATGAAGAATCAATAAAGTTTTTCACTAACGTACTGTTGTTTTTCAGTAATATGTAATCAATAATAAAAGATTCACTGTCAGCTGATAGAGGAGGATGTTTGAGCGTCTCCTGTGTGCTTCTGTCAGAACCATCATGACGGACCTGCAGGATCTCAGTCAGGCGGACGGAGCAGGAGACTGGAGAGAGAAGGAGGCCAGAGATCTTTCCAGCCTGGTGCAGAACCGGATCTCCTTCCTGCAGGTACAGAAGGGCCCTTCTTCCTGCTGTCAGTCTTCTTAAAATGCAGGGAAAACTGGAAAATGGTGAAATATTATTACCATTTAAAAGAGCTGTTTTCTATTGAAATATCAAAGCTGAATTTTCAGCATCATTACTCCAGTCTTCGGTGTCATTTTAATATGCTGAATTGCTGCTCATTTATTTGGTGCTCAATTATTATTAATGTTATACTTAATATTTAATGGAAACATTCATTAATGATAAATTTTTCCTCTCTCACACTTTGTGCTCCAGAAATGAATCATATCATCAAATCATACAGTTTGTTAAGAAGATTATTATTTTTTTGTCTAAATACAAAAATCTAGTCAAAACTCTCTAAAAATCTAAATTGTCTAATATTTCATTCAGTACTGAAAAATGGTCAATAAGTTGCCTTTAACCCTAAAACACAATGCAATGTGTAATTCAAAATATGATTAAAACATATGGAAGCCCATTTCCGCTAGGTAAGAAAAAAAATAATGCCTTAAAAAAATTTAAATTATGACTTTGAAAGTAAATTTTTTATTTTTTTATATATTTTTTTTTTAGTGAACGAACTCCATCGCACACCTGTAAGTAATAGGTGCGTAGAAAAAATAAGACCTGGTGGGTCGTATAAACATATAAGGAACTCCCGCACACTATCTTAACTTGCAAAATAAATTTTTAATCACACAACGTTTCGGTCACACGACCTTCATCAGGAGTATACAAATGTTCAAATTCATCTCTTTTAAGATAAACACATGACCAATTAACAGAGTTCCATCTGCAAATAATTAAACTCATTGGGAGTATATAATTAGCACCGCATCATAAACAGTTGTTATAGTTACAACAATCCAGATCACCTATAGGTTAACAAATTCATCTAAAAAAACACAATCAACACATCGTCATCAAACAGCATCAAATTGTAATTCTAAACAGTTATAACAATCAGTCAGGTTCCACAGTCACTCAAACTCATCATGAATACATAGTGGAAAAGAACACCTCATTCAAAACAATTACATGACTATAGCATTACATTAAATAATGCTTCATCGTTCATACCCATAGGTGATAAAGTTTGGAGGGTGTAAATCCAAAACAGTTCGCGTCTTTGTAGAAGTAATTCAATGTCTCCACCTCTAGGTGGCAAAGTTACTTTTTCAATCCCACAAAAACGTAAAGAGGTTACGTCATGATTCAAAGTTAAAAAGTGTACCGCAACTGGATAACTTAGATCTTTTCTTCTTATTGAACTCTTATGTTCACTAATTCTTTGTTTCAACTGACGTGACGTTTTTCCCACATAGCCTATACCACAAGGACAACGAATCAAATACACTACATGAGTGGAAACACAAGTAATCACAGATTTGATGCTATATTTTTTGCCCGTTCTAGGATGACAAAAAGTTGATGTTTTAAAAGTATTATTACACTGAGCACAATTCCCACAACGATAATTGCCCTTCTGTATGGGACTAAGTAGACTCTGAGATGCACGAGGGCTAACGCTCTGAAAACGAGCATGTACCAAACTGTCTTTTAAATTCTTAGCGCGTTTGTATACAATCAAAGGAGGATGTCTAAAAATATCGCTCAACTCCGAATCAGAAGACAACAAATGCCAGTGTTTTTTAAACATAGATTTTATCATGTAAGACTTAGGTGAATGTGTTGTAATACAAGCAAAAGAATACTTTCTCGTTTTTCTTGTTTTCTTTTTTAGCAATTCAGACCGCGTCTTTTTTAAAGCTGTATTAAATCCTTCATCAATCCAATCTAAAGGATAACCTCTATTCAAAAACTTATTTTTCATGATTTTCGATTTCTCAATAAAATCTCCAAATCAGAATCGGGTTTATCTACGACACCTTTTAGACCGAAAAGTAATTTTTGCCCTAATGTGTCTAACCACACCATTCATACTTTTTGTCGTTTGGTTGAACAAGAGGTGATGGAAGTTTGTTCTTCTAGTAATAAATATTTCTCATAATCTCTCACTGAATGAGAAAATAGCTTTGACCGAATTGATAAGTGACCCAAGTATCATTATAAAACCTGCTGATAAAGGAGGGGCTACTGTAATCCAAGATACGAAAAAATACCAACACGAAATTCTTTCACAATTACAGAATATTAAGTTTTATAAAAAACTTCCCAGTGATCCTACCAACATTTATCAATCTGAGATATTGTCATTTTTAACAAATGCTAAAACAGAGGGTTGGATATCTCAATCGGAGTTTAAATTTCTGTATTGTCAACATCCGATTAGACCTGTTTTTTATACTCTTCCTAAAATTCATAAGAGACTTATCGACCCTCCAGGTCGTCCGATTGTGGCACAGACTAATTCCCTCTTATCTCCTTTATCACAGTATGTTGACTTTTTTATAAAACCTTTTGTCTATTCGTTACCGACTTACATTCGAGATTCTACTGACTTTATTAATAAGATTTCCAAGTTATATGATTTACCGGATATTACTTTATTAATAACTTTGGACATAACTAGTCTATATACTAACATTTCACATGAAAAAGGACTTATTGCCCTTGGACATTATCTTTCGTTACGCGAGGACTCCAGTCCACCATCAGACTTTATCATCGAGATGTCTTCATACCTTTTGAAATATAATTATTTTAGTTTTGATAAGGATTTCTTTCTTCAGATAAGTGGGACAGCAATGGGCTCTAATTTTGCCCCGAACTATGCCAATCTATTTATGGGTCTTTTTGAAGAGAGTTATGTATTGAATACAGAAAATAATCCTTTCTATTCAAAGATCATCAAATGGTATAGATACATTGACGATATTTTCTGTATCTTTTTGGGTGATCACGATGAGGCTCGAGAATTTGTGACATTTGAATAGCTTGTTTGACGACTTGGATTTTACTTCTGAAATTAATTCGTCTAGAGTACACTTCCTGGATATGTGGATACAGAAGAACGAAGGCAGTTTGACCACTACTTTGTACACAAAAGAGACCGATCGTAACACACTTTTACTCGCTACCAGTTTTCATCCGACTTTTTTAAAAAAAAGGACTGCCTAAGAGTCAGTTCTACAGACTGAGGAGGATTTGTTATTCTGATTCCGATTTTATTGAGAAATCGAAAATCATGAAAAATAAGTTTTTGAATAGAGGTTATCCTTTAGATTGGATTGATGAAGGATTTAATACAGCTTTTAAAAAGACGCGGTCTGAATTGCTAAAAAAGAAAACAAGAAAAACGAGAAAGTATTCTTTTGCTTGTATTACAACACATTCACCTAAGTCTTACATGATAAAATCTATTTTTAAAAAACACTGGCATTTGTTGTCTTCTGATTCGGAGTTGAGCGATATTTTTAGACATCCTCCTTTGATTGTATACAAACGCGCTAAGAATTTAAAAGACAGTTTGGTACATGCTCGTTTTCAGAGCGTTAGCCCTCGTGCATCTCAGAGTCTACTTAGTCCCATACAGAAGGGCAATTATCGTTGTGGGAATTGTGCTCAGTGTAATAATACTTTTTAAAACATCAACTTTTTGTCATCCTAGAACGGGCAAAAAATATAGCATCAAATCTGTGATTACTTGTGTTTCCACTCATGTAGTGTATTTGATTCGTTGTCCTTGTGGTATAGGCTATGTGGGAAAACGTCACGTCAGTTGAAACAAAGAATTAGTGAACATAAGAGTTCAATAAGAAGAAAAGATCTAAGTTATCCAGTTGCGGTACACTTTTTAACTTTGAATCATGACGTAACCTCTTTACGTTTTTGTGGGATTGAAAAAGTAACTTTTGCCACCTAGAGGTGGAGACATTGAATTACTTCTACAAAGACGCGAACTGTTTTGGATTTACACCCTCCAAACTTTATCACCTATGGGTATGAACGATGAAGCATTATTTAATGTAATGCTATAGTCATGTAATTGTTTTGAATGAGGTGTTCTTTTCCACTATGTATTCATGATGAGTTTGAGTGACTGTGGAACCTGACTGATTGTTATAACTGTTTAGAATTACAATTTGATGCTGTTTGATGACGATGTGTTGATTGTGTTTTTTAGATGAATTTGTTAACCTATAGGTGATCTGGATTGTTGTAACTATAACAACTGTTTATGATGCGGTGCTAATTATATACTCCCAATGAGTTTAATTATTTGCAGATGGAACTCTGTTAATTGGTCATGTGTTTATCTTAAAAGAGATGAATTTGAACATTTGTATACTCCTGATGAAGGTCGTGTGACCGAAACGTTGTGTGATTAAAAATTTATTTTGCAAGTTAAGATAGTGTGCGGGAGATCCTTATATATATATTTTTTTTTTAAATTGTAATTTTATTTTAAATAATTGTCCATTACACTAAGTGTAATCACTTAGTAACAGCACACTCTCGTCACCAAGACATCATTCTTGTCTGGAACACAAACTAATCGAGTTAGGCTTTAGAGCTGAATTGTGTGCAGAAGCAATAAAGCGAACAACACTAATCAAATATATTTTCTGATATGATTTACACTGTACCGTTGTCCCTCTTTGGGACTGTTTCTTTTTTCCCTCCGTTCTCTTTATACTGAGATCTACACTGTAAAAAAAATTCTGTAGTTTTTACTAAATAATTTTGGCAGCTGTGGTTGCCAGAATAATTTTGTAAAAAATACAGAAACACTGTAAACACATTTACGGCCAAAAACTGTAAATTTTACTGTTTAAATCTGTAATTTACAAACAAGAAAATTTGAATGTAAACCAGTAAATTCAACAAGGCACATTGCTATTAAAATCTGTTTTGTACCTTTAACATACTGACAACCACCAGAATAATGCAGGTGGTAAAGGAGAAAGCCACATGAAGAATCAAAGCTCATTACAAGTAGCTTCACCACAAGCAGAAGTTTATATTAATATATAGAGGGTGCACAGAGTCATTCATGCAAACACAAAACACCATCATGGTGACACACATGATACTTAAATAATGCAATAAACTTTCATTAAACAACAGATGTAACATAAAGCCCAAATGTACATAACTGATAACAAAAACTATTAAAAAACATGATTATTTAAACAAAATACTTTCAAATGTGGAGCGTCACGCAGGGAATTCTGGGAATATTAGTTTACAGTTTTTGACCGTAAATTATACATTGATTTGTTATTTTTTTACTTCTAAATACTGTCTAAAAAATTAACAACATTTTACTGTAAAATTACATTAAATGTCTGGTTAGATCTTTTACAGTTTTTCCCTGTATATAGTACGGGAACTTACTGTTAACCTATTAACCGTTTTTTTTTTCAAAGCATTTTTACAAAATTGTACAGTTAAAATTACACTTATTTTTGGCAGTGTATGACTTTATGCCAGTCTATTATTGGAAAGGAAATATTGATATCTTTGTGAGTTTGATTTTCTTTACAAACCACCACTGGTTTCTCTTTGTGAGGTTTGGTTAGCAGTGACTGAAATGCAGCTTTACACACAACTGTGAGTCTGAATGGAGAGGATCTTGAGACTCCAGTAGCTTCAAACACCTGTCTGCTGCTCAGCAGTGGCTTTTTTACAGCTGCCATTACAATACAGTTCATTTATTTGACAGAAACTTGCCTTAATAAATCTTTATCTGACCAAGATCTTCTCTGCTCTAAGTCACTCACAAATCTTTTGACAGTTCAATAATCTCTATTTGCTTTTCGTGAAATATTGTTTTTGATGCCTTTTGCAAGACATTGCATTGTTTCATACTCTTCATCTTCAGAAAGATCTTTCTTCCTCACCATATTTCATGAGAACTGTGACTTGCTTAATAATGTGGAACAACCTCTTTAAGTAGAGTTTCCATTTACTTAAGAACACCTGGCAAACTATTGAACAAACCTGTCTGAGATTGATACCAGCTATCTAAAAAGATGTGAAAAACCACACAAACAAAAATCTGACTCTTTATTGTACCAAAATCCTATTGATATGTCACTTGCATAATAATTTGGAACGCAGTGTAGTATTAACACTTTTTTATTTTATTTCATTAAATCTGAATTCATGGAATTTATTTTTTAAATGTTTTATTGAATTTATTTAATATTATTTTAGTAAATCTGGTTATCATTCAGTACCATGATATATATCAAATACTCTCTGATGGCTGATTTCCATACCATCACTGTACCATAGTACAGTCACGGTATATTTTTGTAAGCGTATGCTGCTCCAGTTTTATGCTCAGGCAGCACTTCGAGGCTTTTTGAGATG
Source organism: Cyprinus carpio (assembly GCF_018340385.1). Classification (NCBI taxonomy): domain Eukaryota; kingdom Metazoa; phylum Chordata; class Actinopteri; order Cypriniformes; family Cyprinidae; genus Cyprinus; species Cyprinus carpio. The sequence continues at coordinate 22,006,071 of NC_056616.1, read as the reverse complement.
AGAGTGCTTCATCTGCTGCCATAGCAAACTCTGTGCCAATACTATTGAATTTGGATTAAGAGTAAAATCTATATAGCCTTCACTCAAAAAAAAAAAAAAAAAATCCCCAGACAAATACACTAACGTGAAAGAGCCGCCAGACAATTCGATTATCGTAACTCATTTCCTCTAATGGCACAATAAAAATGAAAAAGCGTTTCTAAAGGAAAATATAGACAGCTAAAATCTTCCCCTGCTGGACACACAGAATCACTTCATCATGGCAAATATGTAACATGATAACTATAATTTCTGCCCAAATAACTGCAGTTATTATTAGTACTGTAATATTATAATTAATATGAGATCTCCTCCAAGCAACCTTTTATTTATTTAATCCATCAAAAGTTTGAGGTCTATACGTTTGTTGATGTTTTTGAAAAATCTCAGCAGGGCTGTTTTTATTTCATTAAAAATACAGTAAAAACAGCAAAATTGTGAAATATTATTACACTTTAAATTAAGTGTTTTGTGAATATATTGTAAAATGTAATTTATTCCTGTGATGTAAACCTGTATTTTTAGCATCATTACTTCATATTCTTTATTCAGTGATTCTTCCTAACTTTACCATGTATTACTATGTCATCTTTCAAACGCATAAACCGCATAAATTCATGTTATTTCTTATTTAGATGTAATGGAGGGAGTCCCATGCTTTCTATTTGTCAGCTGAACTTCAGTGTGATATGATCCTTCAGAAATCATTCTAATATGCTGATTTGCTGCTCAAAAATATTTCTTAAAATAATTTTTTTAAAATAATAATAACAAATGTTTTTTATTATTATTCTTACTGACCCCAAACTGTTTTTTTTTTTTTTTTTTTTTTTTTTTTTTTGTGTTGTTGTGTTGTTTTGTTTTGTGTTGTTTTAGTTTGGCTTGGTTTGGTTTGGTTTTTTGACCCTGCTTTTGCATGGCTGTAGTACCTTATTCACCTTCACTCTTTCCCTGTGGATTAAACATTGAATGAAATAGATGATCTAATACATCATGCCCCTCATGAAAGCCTTTCTGACATCAGATGGGACATCAGTTACAATCTCACTATATGAATCTCCAAAGGGCTGACTGTGTCCCTCTCTGTCTCTGTCCCTCTGTCTCTCTTTCTCTGTATGGGTTTCTCTCTAGTCTCTTTGAGACCCTGCTTACATGCAGTGAATGTGATTTAATAATGAAATCAGACAGCTCTCACTGGAGAATATGAACGCATCAGAGATTGTTGCGTAAAGCCTGAAAGCTTGCACTGGAAACAAGCATTGCATCCTGGTGAAGGGATTGTGGGAAAACAGTCTTCTGAAGTTTAGCATTCATTTTAAGAGTACTTCCTCATCTGTTTTTTTTTTTTTATTATTATTTATTTTTATTATTTTTACATTCTATATTGGGACAAATTCATTTAATTAATTACATGTTTCATTTCTCTTCATCTTTGTGTTTTATATATTTGTTTTATTTTATTTTATTTTATGTGCACATGCACATGCAAATTCATTTAATCTAAAATGCAGTCATAATTTTAATTGCATATCTCATTTGTCGTCTTCAAATTAATTATTTTATTTTATGTAATTTCTCTTCTTTTTTTCTAGATTTTTTTATTTATACATGCAACATTGGTACAAATTGATTTAATCTAAAATGCTGTCCTTATTGTAATTGCATACAGTATGTTATTTCTCTTCTTCATCTGTATTTTATTTAATTTTATGTACACATGCTATATTGATACAAATTCATGTAATCTAAACGCAGTTCTAACTGTAATTGTGTATGTCATTTGTGGCTCAGAACCCGCAGGACTGCAGTAAAGCTCGTAAGCTGGTGTGTAACATCAATAAGGGCTGTGGATACGGCTGTCAGCTCCATCACGTGGTTTACTGCTTCATGATCGCTTACGGCACGCAGAGAGTCCTGATCCTCGAGTCCCACAACTGGCGTTACGCACCTAAAGGCTGGGAGACGGTCTTCCGGCCCGTCAGCGACACCTGCACGGATCGATCCGGAGCCACGACCGGACACTGGTCAGGTGAGCGTCAATCCTGCTGTAGGTGTTCAGAGTGAACAGATCTGAATGTGAAAATGTGTCATTCTGACTTCTTTCTTTCTTATGTCATTGTTTTACTATCATTGATATTAAACTATTACTATAAGTTACTATTATAGTTATAGTTACTATTATGGATACAGTACTATATTATTAGTTTTTGTTAATATTTTAAATTAGCTTTTATTTTTATATATTCTATTTTCACTTAAAATATTGGTAATTTTCCTGTTTTTGACATTATTATTTATTATTTTATTATTTATTTTTCTAAATATATGCAGTTTTATTTCATTTTTATTATTATTTTATTTAGTTTTAGATTGTTTTTTCTTTGTTCTTTTTTTTTTAGTACTTACACTAAATTAAATGAAAATTTGAATGTTGCCTTGACAACTATCTGATATTTATTTATTTATTTATTTATTTAAGTTTTAGTTTTGGCTAACTATGACTCTGTTATGGTGAAAGTGGCTATTTACCACTGCTTTAGATTTGGCTCATTCAAAATCATATTGTTTTTAATGGTAGTTTTACTGTTTTGAATTTAATAAAAAAATTAATAATAATTATAACAATAATCAAATGACTTGAAATATAAACTACCATTCAAAAGTCTCTTTTGCTCACCAAGGCTGCATTTATTTGATTAAAAATAAAGTAAAACAAGAGTAATATTTTGGAATATTATTGCAATTAAAATAGCTGTTTGTAATATATTGTAAAATGTAATTTATAAAACTGATCAAATCATAATTATCATCATCAATACCACATATTAACAGGATCCTTCAGAAATCATTCTAATATGCTGATTTGCTGCTCAAGAAACATTTCTGGTTGTTTTTCAGGATTCTTTGATGAATAGAAAGTTCAAAAGGACAACATTTATGTGAAATAGGAATTTTATGTAACATTATAAATGTAGATAATGTCATTTTTGGTTAACGTAATGCATCCTTGTTGCATAAATGCATTAATTTCTTTTAAAGAATCTTGTTCAAATAATCTTTTGGACAGTAGTGCATTTCATTTTTAATTTGCTTCAAATTTATAATCTAAAGAACAATATAGAAACCATTTTTCTTGAATTTTCAGCGAAGCCAACATAACATTAGACTTTGCTAGTTTAGTTTTGCAGTGACATCTAAATTTATTCATGTTTGCAGATCTCCCTAATTAAAATACATGTTTATCTGTGTTCTCTGATTGCATTGATTTAATTGTTTTTCGCTTTCCTTCTAATTAATTTTAATGTGTTTTTAAATGAACACAACTCTCATTTCAATCTTTTTTAAATTAACTTGTGAACTGATTGTAATCTTTATTCTTTTTATGCCAATTAAGCACCACTGTGTATGAAATGCACTGTAAGTTAGTTCAGGCCTGTATTTTTAATTTATGCGTCAGCATTTTCTACTGTAAAACTGTTGTGTGAACTGGTTGAGTCCACTTCTCTAATGTTCTTAATGCTAAATAGACAAAGTGTGAAGCTCTAGTACAAGACGGATATTTAAGCATAATGAGGACATGTGAAACTTTCCTCTCTTCTTTGTGTCCTAATTATTACAGCCGAGGATCTGTTGAAGGAATAGATTATCTGAGGATTCTCGTCAAAACCCATTCTAGCCGCCAGAAACCAGAAGCATGAAGAAGAGCTGCAAGTGCTCTTACATAAGCCTAGGAACGGCTTGGGAGATTTTTCTTAAATATTTCATGCTTTAGCTAATTAAAATTTCAAGCATACTCCGATCACATGTGCACTTGCTGGTGGAAAGGCCATAAAGCAGCCGCTGTTGTTGTGTGGTAATTGTTAGGGAGAGTTTTAATGAGCTGCTTGCCAGTTGGTTTGCGGTCAGGAACGTTTTGCTGCTTTAACGCTCATAATTAGCAGACATAACTTGTTTTTTAACAAACGATTAAAACAAAGCCGCTGTTTCTATGCAACACTTTCAGACTTTTCAGGTTAATTTGTGGTTTGTGTGTTTCTAAACTCAGTTCGAGTTCGAGTTAGGTTAATCAGAACCATTTCATTTCTCCAATAAAGGTGTGAGAGGAACGTTCAGCCAAAAATGAACTTGGTGTCATTATTTACTCACTCTCATGTTGTTTCAAACTTTATTTATTCTCCTTAACATAAAAAGAGATGTTTAACAGCTTTCACTGCTGTTTTCTTTAAAAATAAAGGGAATGTGGACAGATTGTCCAAAAATGACAAAAATAACCATAAAAGTGTCATAGAAGTGCATAAAAGTGGTCCATATGATTTTTTTGTGATGTTTTCAATTTAAGTTTATTTGTATAGCGCTTTTCACTGTACAAATCGTTGCAAAGCAACTTTACAGAAAATTAAGTTTCTACAATATATTTAGTAGTAGCTTATCAGTGGTGACTGTCAGTTAATGTACATATGTCAGAAATGCACGGAAAAATCAATTAAAGATGTAATCAAACATATGATGAACACTATTAACAGCAATTATTTTATGTTGCAATCAAACTTATAGCAAAATGTGGTAGTTCTGTATGTTGTCTCTGGGTTAGCATCATCTGAGGTCCTCTGAGGGGTTGGCATCATCTCTTCTCAGGTGTTCTGGATCCAGACTGGAGCTTGTGTAAATCCTAGTTACCACGGGATGTCAATCCCATGGCAGAAACAGAGAAACAAATAGAGACATAATTAGCGTAGCTGCTGTTCCAACAAAGCAAAATTGATTTGTTTATCCCAAGCTAAAGAATAATAATGTGCATTTGATCAGAAATAACTGCAGTACAAGACTATGAGATGCATTATTTCAATGCTTGGCCAAAGAGGTGTGTTTTTAATCTAGATTTAAACAGAGGAAGTGTGTCTGAACCCCGAACATTATCAGGAAGGCTATTCCAGAGATTGGGAGCAAAATGCGAAAAAGCTCTATGTCCTTTAGTGGACTTTGCTATCCTAGGTACTATCAAAAGTCCATCGTTTTGTGACCTTAGGGACCGTGATGGATTGTAGCGTGGTAGAAGACTAGTTAGGTATGCAGGAGCTAAACCATTAAGGGCCTTATAAGTAAGTAATAATATTTTTTAACTGATACGGAACTTAATAGGTAGCCAGTGCAGAGACTGTAAAATTGGAGTAATATGATCATATTTTCTTGACCTGGTAAGGACTCTAGCATCTACATTTTGGACTACCTGTAGCTTGTTTATTGAGGATGCAGGACAACCACCTAGCAGTGCTTTACAATAGTCCAGTCTAAAGGTCATGAATGCATGAACTAGCTTTTCTGCATCAGAAACAGGTAACATGTTTCGTAGCTTGGCAATGTTTCTAAGATGGAAGAATACTGTTTTTGTAACATGGGAAATATGATTTTCAAAAGACAAGTTGCTGTCTAATATAACACACAGATGTTTGACTGTAGAGGAAGTAACAGTACATCCGTCTAGTTGCAAATTGTAATCCAAGAGATTCTGTGTAATGTTTTTTGGTCCAATAAGTAATATCTCTGTCTTATCCAAATTTAATAGGAGAAAATAACATTTTTAACACACTCTGCTAGCTTAGATAATTTAGAAGTTTCATCTGGTCTTGTTGAGATATACACTCACCGGCCACTTTATTAGGTACACCTATTCAATTGCTTGGTAACACAAATTGCTAATCAGCCAATCACCTGGCAGAAACTCAATGCATTTAGGCTTCTAGATGTGGTGAAGACAACTTGCTGAAGTTCAAACCGAGCATCAGAATGGGGAAGAAAGGAGATTTAAGTGACTTTGAATGTGGAATGGTTTGTTGGTGCCAGACAGGCTGGTCTGAGTATTTCAAAAACTGCTGATTTACTGGGATTTTCACCCGCAACCATCGCTAGGGTTTACAGTGAATGGTCCGAAAAAGAGAAAATATCCAGTGAGCTGCAGTTGTGTGGACAAAAATGCCTTGTTGATGTCAGAGGTCAGAGGAGAATGGGCAGACTGGTTAGAGATGATAGAAATACAACAGTAACTCAAATAATCACTCGTTACAACCAAGGTATGCAGAATAGCATCTCTGAACACACAACACATCGAACCCTGGAGCAGATGGGCTACAGCAGCAGAAGACCACACCGGGTGCCGATCCTGTCAGCTAAGATCAGGACACGGAGGCTACAATTCACACAGGCTCACCAAAGTTGGACAATAGAAGATTGTAAAAACGTTGCCTGGTCTGATGAGTCTCGATTTCTGCTGCAACATTCAGATGATAGGGTCAGAATTTGGTGTAAAGAACATGAAAGCATTTATCCATCCTGCCTTGCCTCAACAGTTCAGGCTGGTGGTGGTGGTTTAATGGTGTGGGGGATATTTTCTTAGCACACTTTGGGCCCATTAGTACCAATTGAGTATCGCTTAAACACCACAGCCTACCTGAGTATTGTTGCTGACCATATCCAGCCCTTTATGACCACAGTGTACCCATCTTCTGATGGCTACTTCCAGCAGGATAATGCACCATGTCACACAGCTCAAATCATCTCAGACTGGTTTCTTGAACATGACAATGAGTTCACTTTACTCAAATGACCTCCACAGTCACCAGATATCAATCCAATAGAGCAGCTTTGGGATGTGGTGGAACGGGAGATTCGCATCATAGATGTGCAGCTGACAAATCTGCAGCAACTGCATGATGCTGTCATGTCATTATGGATCAAAATCTCTGAGGAATGTTTCCACCACCTTGTTGAATCTATCCCATGAAGAACTGAGGCAGTTCTGAAGGCAAAAGGGGGTCCAACCTGGTACTAGCAAGGTGTACCTAATAAAGTGGCCAGTGAGTGTATAGTTGAGTATCACCAGCATTACAGTGGAAAATAATCCCGTATTTTCTAATAATATTACCAAGGGGCAACATGTATATTGAAAATAGCAGAGGACCTAGGACAGATCCTTGTGGCACTCCACACGTTACTGGTGACAATTGAGATATCTCCCCGTTTAAATAAACAAAGTGGTAGCGATCGGACAGGTAGGATCTAAACCATCATAGGATTTATGATTTATTTATTATTTTATTTATTTTTATGAGGAACATACCATAATTTGTAAGTTGTGCACAAATGTAATATTTGAGAGCTAAAAAAAGACTTTTGGGTTTGTTCATCACACAAAGATAGCATATGGCTTCAGAAGACTATATTAAAACAAATATTTTAAAACTTGTTAATTAAAATTACAATATATTTGTCATTTTTAATGCAGTTTTGGAGGCATCCATCCCTATTCACTTTTATTGTTTGAAAAAGGGCAGCATGAACAAGTCGTTCAGATCTATTTCTGCTATTTTCTGTAAAATTGGAAGTTGTGCACAAGCGTACATCAGAATTGAGAACTGAAAATAATGACTTTTGGGTTTGTTCGTCACACAAAAGCTATCATATGGCTTCAGAAGACTACACAAGGAAAAAAATAGTGTAAAAACTATTTCCGCACAGAAATTGCTAGTAAATTATGAAGATAATTATGAAGAAAGGGCATATATATATATATATATATATATATATGTATGATATATATCCATATATATATATATTTTTTGAAAAATCTTTTTTGAAAAATGTACTATTGTATAGACAACAAATATTCTAAAAGTTTATGGAGACAATGTTAATATATAAACATAAGTAACATTTCTCATTTTATTCTCAACTTGATGTACTAAAATAACTAAAACTAAAACAGAAATAAAATATATATAAACAAAAAACAACAGAAACACACAACTAAATTACTAAAACTAACTAACTAAAATCATATTTTATATATATATATTCACTTATATATATATATATATATATATATAGTTAATTATATTATATAAATTACTAAAAAATTAAGGAAATTGCTGAAACTTCAACTATAACTGAAATAAAAAAAAAATTAAAACTGATTCAAAATAATAATGTAAACTATAAGTTTATATAATTGATTCTAAAATCACACTGCAGCTGAGGGTGAGTGAATGATTTGTATTTTTGTGAGCTCTCTGTTTATCTGCAAAATAAACATCCACAGCTCCTGCTGCTCCGGTTCTTTCTCTTGGCCTGTGTGTTTTTGTCCCCCTGTGTTTCTCTGGAGGATGTTTGTGAAAGGACTGCGGGTAAGTGACCTGTTTAATCTGACTTGTCCAGACTTCTGCCCCGAGACCAGAGCCAGTCATTCCAGCACCAGGGAGAGCCGGTTTGTTTTGTGTGCAAGCGCTGAGACAGGTCACCTTGCCACGCAAAACCCGGCGACTTTTGAAGAAACTCGCCTGCGGAGCACTTTGGGAATATGTCTTCAGATCAAAGTCTCTCTGGTTTCCTCTTGCGCTCTCGTCCTTCCTCTGCCCTGTGTAACGCAAATGGCACAATTACATCTAGTCAGGCTTTATTTCTCAGGGGTGACTTTGTATTGTCACACATAAAGCATGCCACACTTTAATGCAGTTAAACGCTACACAAAACATCTGCATCAAACATTTATGAAAAGCCTGTGGCATGCAGGTCAAGCATTTATTTATGGTTCGTGCATGAAAATCCACTGAGATGCAGTAAACTCAAGCTGAGAAAAAAAAAAATCTTACTTGGTCTTCTTTCCAGAACAAATATTTAAACCATCAAAGCAAGATACATTTACTTATTTACTCATTTACAAAATAACTTGAGATATTGCTGCTATATTTATAAGATAAGTCTTCTGTCTGAAAAATGTATCAAAATTAAGTGAGTTCATTGTTAAACAAGAAAAATATCTGGCTATCAGGTCAGAAAAATTAACTTAATTCTAAGTGGAAAAATTATTATTTTTCTGACCCCTTTGGCAGATATTTTTTCTTGTTATATTCAAAAAAAAATATTTTGTATTGCTTTCCAGTAAAAATATATCATATACATTAACTAAATTAAATAAATTAAATTAAATGACCATTATGTCTATTAGATATTAAGTGTTTTATTTATTTATTTATTTATTTATTTATTTATTTATTTATTTATTTATTTATCAGCAATAATTAAATGAGTTTGTGTTTAAAACAAGAAAAATATATATTTTATGTGTGGTAAAATAAAATAACAAAATTAATAAATAAAATGAAATGAAATAAAATAATATAAAGCCTGAATTCAGTGGTAAATCAGGATTATTTTTCTCATCCACTGACAATTTTGTTTCTTGTTTTAAGCAAAAACTTGCTTAATTTTGATATCTTTTAAAGAAAAGATAACTTAATATTTAAGTATTTTAGTTAGATATTTTTACTTAAAAACAAGACAGATATACTGAATATGTATGAAATTTTTCAGATTCTTTTGGCAGATTTTTTCTTGTTTTTTTATTTTCTTTATTTTTTCTTTATTATTTCTTGTTAAATATCTTAACATTCTTAAATAAAGATACTTTTACTTAAGAAATAAAATGACTATTATGTCTCTTACTTTTTATGTCTTGTTTTCTGAAAAATGATACCAAAATTAAATGGTTTTATGCTTAAAATAAGAAAAATATCAGTCAGTTTGGTTAAAACTAAATAAATAAATGTTTCAAAGTATATAAGTTTATGTAAGGGAGTTTATGATTAAAACGGTAAAAAAAATTATCTTGTTTTAAGAATAATCTATGTTTATCTATGTTTTAAACAAAAACTTGCTTGGTCTTGATAAATGAATGTTGATTTAAATATATAGATATTTGTACTGGAAAACAAGACCACAAAAAGATAATTTTGTGCAGTGAATTGTTTTAAATTTTAATAAAATGTTCCAGGTTTTTACATTTGTCTACCATAAACAGCTACTAGCTAATAGTGGCAGTTACTAGCTAATAAACTATTTCACATAATAAAGAATTCAGCAAAAAAGCGTGTTTGCAGCTGTATTTTTCATCATTTAGCAGCAGGAGCAGCAGTGTTGGTGTTGTTCTGAGCACACAGGTGCACGCAGACAGATGCTGATAAGAGTGAGCTATTGTCTTCAGGTGCGGCCACTGCCTTCTTGTTAAAAAACATGAGTTTTCTCATGCAAATTGGACATTTTCTTTGTTTTTACCTCGGCTAGATGCATTGCGAATTGGTTGTGCTTTAAACAATGGTTTGTCATTTGTATCAAACATTTGCATGCATCTTGAAATGTTGATAAATGGGTTGAGTGAGCAGTGCCAGGTTGAGCTACTTGATGCTAATGCTGCGGCTCTCATCCAAATTCTGTTGAGCTTCCTACCCTGAAAGCATCGTTGGCAATGCAGCCTTCCACATAGCAGGCAGCTAAATGCTTTGTTTTGGCCATTTTGGCAGCGCTGCATGAATCTGAAATCCCATCGTGATTAGCTCAGTATATTATTCAACAAAAGATTGATACACCGAAGTGTTTCTTCCAATTAAAAATAAACTGTTTCACCCCGTATTTATCATTTCACCCAGTGTTCTAGTATTATTTCACCTGTTATTTCCCTTCTAGCAAAATTAAAACGATGCCATCACTTATGGAAGCCTGTTTCTGCCATGAGAAAAATAAAAGGGTAATTGACTTTTGTCTCGCAATTCTTGGTTTATGTAGCAGCTTTTCTCAGAATATTTATATAAAAATTCTAAGTACTCTTAAAAAAATTCAATAATATTAAGAGAAAAAAAATCAAATCAATTTTAATAAAAAAAGATTCACAAAAATATAAAGCAAAAGTTTTTTTTTAATATTTAAATTTTTTTTTTTTTTTTTTTTTTTGTCAGAATTTTTTTAAGGTGTGCACAAATGTAAAGTTTAAGTTTTTTTTTAATATTTAAATTTGGGTCTGTTCATCACTATAAATATATTTGCAGTTTCCATATTTTTATTTTTTTTTATGCATTTTCTGCATTGCATGGAAAAGGGCAGCATTCACAAGTCATTTCAAACTTTATTTCTGCTATTTTCTGTAAAATGAAAGTAAATGTAGACAGACTCTGTTGAATTCCAAAAATGACAACAAAAAAGCTCCATAAAATTGCCATAAAATGGTGTTGTGTGCTATTTTTAAAATGTTCTCAAGTCATATGTTCAATTTATATGAGGAACTTAATTTATATGAGTTGTGCGCAAATGTAAATAAGATTTGTTTGATTGCAACATATAATAATTGCTGTTAATAGTGTTCATTGTCTGTCTGATTACGTCTTTAATTGATTTTTCCATACATTTCTGCCATATGTACATAAACTGACAGTCAACACTGATACGCTACTACTAAATATATTGTAGAAACGTTGCTTTGCAACGATTTGTATAGTGAAAAGCGCTATACAAATAAACTTGAATTGAATTGAATTGAATTGAATTTGAGAGCTAAAAATATTGACTTTTGGGTTTGTTCATCACACAAATGCTATCGTATGGCTTTAGAAGAATACAGAAAACAAATATTCAAAAGTCTGTGGACTGAAATTTAAATATATATATATATATATATATATTTATATTTTGATGCATTTTGCAATGAAAGTGAAAGTTCTAAAAATGACAAAAAAGCACCATAAAAGTGGTCCATACGATTTGTGTGTGCTGTTTGTCAAATCTTAAGTCATATGTTAATTGTATTTTTAATCTTTCTAATATGTTGATTTGCTGCTCAAGAAAAAAAATTCTTATTGAAAACAGTTTTTGCTGCTTAATATTTTTGTGGAAAAACAATTCAATGTTTAGGGTATATACAGTAAGATGTTAAAAAAGCTGCAATGATTTGCATTGAATTTATCAAATGTGACAGTAAAGACATTTATCATATTACAGAAGATTTCTGTTTCAAATAAATTATTTTCTTTTGAACTTTCTACCCATCAAAGAATAATGAAAATAAACGTATCAATGGTTCCACACACACACACACACACACACAAGATATATATACATATATATATATATATATATATATATATATATATATATATATAATCTTGATCATTCCAGAGTTTTGACCATCAGTGGATGTATTTGTGTGTTGGTTAGGATGTTAAAAGCTCACTAACAGTAGAAAAGGTTTGGAACAATGTGTTGCATAATTGAATCAACCATCAAAATGTTGCTATGATGTGTTTCTCTACAGGTGAGGCTCACGACCGGGACGTTCAGGTGGTGGAGCTGCCCATCGTGGACAGTCTTCACCCCAGACCTCCGTACCTCCCGCTCTCTATCCCAGAAGACCTCGCTCCCCGACTGCAGCGTCTCCACGGCGACCCGTCCGTCTGGTGGGTGTCTCAGTTCGTCAAGTACCTGGTCCGTCCTCAGGCCTGGCTGGAGAAGGAGATCCAGGAGACCTGTGTCAAACTGGGCTTTAAACACCCCATCATTGGGTGGGTGTTTCTCTCGTCTTATTTGTCTTCTCACATTTCTTTCCATCTGTCTGCGTACGTTCTTTTTTTTTTTTTTTTTTTTTTTTTTTTTTTTTTTTTTTGTGTTTTTATTGTGTGTGTGTGTTTTTATCTGCGCCCATGGTGGATGTGTCTGGGTGGGTGTTTCACTGATAAAACACTGCGAGATAAAGATGGCACACGATAACAAGAGTGAACATGACTCACAATCACGATGAAATTGAGAATAAAAGAGAATTAAATGATTGTGGCCCCATAGGAAGCACCATTGTCTCTTGACAGCACTGTGAAATGTAATAACCCAAAAAATATAATAGAGTAAATCTATAGTGAATCATAGAGATCAGCTGAAAAGAGAGAGATAGACAATTACTAATGTGTTTGGTGAACAGTACTTGATTTCTGCTGTTTTTGCAGTTGTTTCTGAAACATTGGATTTTGGATTGGTGCAAAAAAAATAAGCTCTGAGACCAACAAATGTTTAGGATTTCTACACATTTTGTTCACCATAATTTCCACAAACAAAACTTCTATTTGAAGTCTAAATACAATTAGCAAATACAAATTTATAATATAAATAATTTATTTATTTATTTTTATGCATTTTTGGAGCTTGTCAGCATTCATCACTTTTCACTGTATGCTAAAGGGCAGCATGGACAAATAGTTTTTGGATCTTTTTTCTTTTTTAATTCATGACATTCATTTAATTCAAGTCATGTTATGATTGAAAAAGGTTAGAATGCAAACCTTGGAAAATGCGTGATGCAAAAGACAAGTGTTTATTTTGGTTGCATGTTCATAATGTGACCCTGGACCCCAAAACCAGTCATAAGGCTGGCATAATTTTTTCAAAATTGAGATTCATGCATCTTCTGAAAGCTGAATAAATACACTTTACTTTGATGTATGGTTTGTTAGGAGGACAATATTTGGCTGAGATACAACTGTCTGAAAATCTGGAATCTGAGGGTGCAAAAAATTCAAAATATTGAGAAAATCGCCTTTAAAGTTGTCCAGATGAAGTTCTTAGCAATGCATATTACTAATCAAAAATTAAGTTTAAATATATTTACAGTAGGAAATTTACAAAACATCTTCATGGAACATGATCTTTACTTAATATCCTAATGATTTTTGGCATAAAAGAAAAATGGATAATTTTGACCCATACAATGTATTTTTAGCTATTGCTACAAATATACCCCAGCGACTTAAGACTGGTTTTGTGGTCTAGGGTCACATATGTGATATGAATCATTAAAAAAATTTATTTACATATTTTCATGTTTAAAACTAGATAAGTAGCTCAAACAGTAAAGTACAGCACTAGCAACGCCAAGGTCATGGGTTTGTTTCCCAGGGAATGCATAAACTGATCAAATTCCCAACTTATGTTTGGGTTTGATAAGTGCTTAAATACAGAAAGCATAATCCATTTAGCAAACCAAAAATAAATGCATAAATTCGCAAATCATTTTTTTATCAATTTATTTAAGTGCATAAATGTATAAGTCAATGCATTTGGCAGATGCTTTTATCCAAAGTGACCATACAACACATAATGTTTGCATTACAGTTCAATATAGGATTTCCAGTGAGTCACCAAATGGATGATGCAAAGCAGGTTAAACTCTTTACACTGTCCTTCTCACTTTACTAAATCTCAACTGAGCAAATCAACATAGCTACTACAAACTACATTGAAGAAAACTTACTTATGACCTATCAGATAAAAAATGAGGGGCCAATGGTTTCTATAAAAAGAAGCAGATAAATCCAGTTTTTCTTACAGTGTCCACGTCAGACGGACAGATAAAGTTGGGACGGAGGCCGCGTTTCACCCCATAGAGGAGTACATGGTCCATGTGGAGGAACAATTCCAGTACATGGCTCAACGTGGCCAGGTGGATAAAAAACGAGTGTATTTGGCCACCGACGACCCCTCGCTGTTACAGGAGGCAAAAACCAAGTGAGTTATGATGAGTCCTTAAAGGGTCATGAAACAACAGTTTTGAAAAATGTTTCAACAAACCGAAAAAAGTTCAGGGAAAGATGGGAAACAAACTACAGAACAACGACTAATGATTAAAGTAGATTTTGTTTTGCTCTCAGCTAAGAGCATGAAAGCTTTCCTCAAATGTGTTCTGCATGTCACCGCTGCTTTCAGCAAATTAAAAAAAATATATTAAAGCTCACACTACATTACACAAATACACTTATATCAAGTGAGAGCTAGAAGCTAATGCACAGCAGTCATCTCAATTAATTATAGTTTGCAATTTATTTTTAAGAGTTTTTTAGTTTCCGATTTTTTTATGTACAGTATTTGTTTAAAATTGATTTGATTATATATATATATATATATATATATATATATATATATATATATATATATATATATATATAATATAAAAGGTATAATTGCAATTGTTACATTTTATTAAATTGATATAATGATAAAACACATGTATCTAATAAGGCATTTATATCCTCATTGTCAACATCAAAGACACAATGAAGATTTTAAACTTGGAAGCCAAAAAGTGAAGAAAAAAATAACTCAAAATTTACCAGTTTTTTTACTACCATTTAAATTACAGATGCTATCATTGTCTTCTATGATGTGAAACAAAATCTCAAAATGTAGTTTTGTGTTTCAAGTTAAAGTTCAGTCACACCTTAAATTGGCCTCTTCTAATATTTAAACTGTAATATTAGATTTAAAATTGTTCAAATTAAATCCAGTATTCTGTGTTTTGCAGGTACACAGACTATGAGTTCATCAGTGATAACTCCATCTCTTGGTCAGCGAGTTTACATAACCGATACACAGAGAATTCACTCAGAGGCGTCATCCTGGACATCCACTTCCTGTCCCAGACTGACTTCCTGGTTTGCACCTTCTCCTCACAGGTACATCGATAATTGTTTATTGTATCAGTAACATTTTACACAATAAGGATTCATTTGTTAACATTAAGAACACTGGTAAACATGAACGAACAGAAAAAAACTAAATTTCTACAGCATTTGTTCATTTTAATGTTAATCTAATGGTTTTCTGACTTTGTTTTTCTCCTTCTGTCAATAATTAATCTAATAAACATAAAAGTAACTACATAAAGTCATTAAAAATAATGCAGTGTTATTTCAGTATCACTGAGATACTGTTAGTTTTTAAATCAGTTTTTATTTTTTGTTTGTTTTAGACATTTTGTTGTTTTCTTTTTCTTTTTTTGTAGTTTTTGTTTATGGGTGTGTGTGTCTATAGTTTTTATATAATTTTTATTTTAGTTTTAGTTTGTTATTTCAGTACACCAAGTTAAGTTAAACTAAATTAAAATGAATAGAAATGTTGCCTTGGGAATTAGCTGAAATAAAAAATAATAATATTTTATTTAAAATTTAGTTAACGTTTATTTCATTTCAAGAAATGCAATTTTTTATGGTTTCAATCTCAGTTTTATTTAAGCATAATATCTCTGCACTGAGGCAGAGAAAATGTGCTTTGTTATTAAAATAATGTCAAAATGCAAAAAGATTTATAATAGTCTTAAAACAGGCCTCCTTTTCATTAATAAAGGTTCATTTAAAAACAATATTTTTGTCATTTTGAAATCATCAGTTTGTAATCGCAGTAATGGTAGACAATTATTTTTACTAACACAACAGTATAATTAATAAATGCTGTAAAAAAAAATTATTGCTATTGTTAATTCATATTTATGGAGCCCTGCACTTGACATGCATACAGAAATATATTTATTGTGGTAATACAGTAAATTAATTATTTGTTCCCTTGTTTTAGTAAACGGTGGCCACATTGAACACATTTAATTAAAGACTAATTTAAAGAAAACAAGATGACTAAGAAACAAGATAAACTAAAATGAGAGAATTTTGTTTGTTTATTTACATATTTGTGGGTGGGGGGTGGAGGAGCTTCGTACTAATGCATTGACTAATGTTAACTTTATTTTAAAGAATTGCCATTTTACTTTGTCACTTTTTGTTTTTCCCGCCCAACAGATTTCTGACTTTGTTCTTCTGGTTCTATCAGGTGTGTCGTGTGGCGTATGAGATCATGCAGACTCTTCATTCGGACGCCTCGGCTTTCTTCCGCTCTTTGGACGACATCTACTACTTCGGTGGACAGAACGCGCACAACCAAATCGCCATCTACCCGCACCAGGCACGCACGCCGGAGGACATCCCAATGGAGCCTGGAGATGTCATCGGAGTGGCCGGAAACCACTGGGATGGCTACTCTAAAGGGGTCAACCGCAAACTGGGACGCACCGGCCTCTATCCGTCCTATAAAGTCAAGGAGAAGATCGAGACGGTGAAGTATCCCACTTACCCCGAAGCAGACAAGCTGCTGAGCTTATAGGACAACACATTAATAATTAACGCATGGACGGCTGAACTTGCCATGCACTGGATAACAGACACTCAAAGAGATGTATGCGTGTGTGTATTTATAGGATGGACGCACCTTTTTGGTTTGCAAAAGGATCTCATAAACTGCTGTGGACATCAAGAGCCTTTTAAACAGCACTCAGATCAGCAGAAGCTAATGATAAAAACTTTTTTTAATTGTTTTAATGTTTTTTTAAATATTCTCTTGCCTTTTTTGTCACTTTCTCTGTCCTCAAACTGGAGTGAATCTCACAGAGGTCACATTTCACCCACAAAATCAAAAGTAAGAAATTATATTTTGCATTAGAAAAACGAAGCCTATTTGAATATTTTGCATTGACATTCATTTTCATGAAGTACAAAAAAAGGTCTGGACTCTAAAATAATATTTATTAATTTAAAGCAGGGGATAAAAATTAATACAAACGTTTCAGCTTACTTTCAATTATTTTCATCTTATTTTAATAAATGTATTTATTTTTATTATATTTATTTATAATTTATTTATTATTGCATTTTGTTAGGTCTATAATATATGATTATATAATTAGAAAAATATTTTTTCGATTCTTCTTTTTTAATACTGTCTTTTACTTAAGCTGATTAAATTAATCACAAACTCAAAGCATTCTGAGACAATGCAAATGTATTTATTTATTTAGTATTTATTTATTATAATTGTCTATAAATTTAAATGTATAATTATGTTACATTTATTTATAATTATATAATATAATTTTTGCATGATGGTAGTATTTGATATACTGCTTTTTATTTTTGCTGATATAAATAAAAAAATTAAAAATCATTGTTTATACACATTACAGTAATGTAAATTGCAGGGGGAAAATGTGCTTATTGTTAAAAAAATGTCAAAACAATTAATGGTCCTAAAACAGGCCTCATGCTCTTCATGCAAAATGTAATTTCTATATTTCATTCTTTTGATTTATTGGTGTAATCTGATTCACATCTGTCAGACTTCACTCATCACGCTGTGCTCTTAAGTTCTTTATCTGTCTTCAGTCCGTATATCTGTGTTTATGTGTGTGTTCACAAAGATTGTTTGTGTGATTTATTTATTATGCATCCACAGCGGTGCCTGAAATTAAAGGAAAAAGCATTACAGAACTTTAATATATATATGAATTCTTAAATAGGTGTAACTTCACAGTGTACCATGATTATCAAATTACTCCTTGTTAGTGAACCCTAAAGCATTTGGACATTTTCCAAAATAACAAAAAAAATAATAAAATAATTTGAAGTGTTAGATTTATAGCCAGATTTTAGATGTTATGATTTATAAACATGATCTCATTGGAGATTCATAAGTATTGTTATGTAAAGTGACTCTACACATTTTTACAATTGCACAGATAAATACATTACAACATTACACGTAAATGTTTTCGTGCATGACCTGATATAATGTGCACATTGAATGCAATGCAAGTTGCTTTGGATAAAACAAATTTAATATAAAAATAATTTAACATAAATACAATTTTAGTTCAAAGGTCAAAATTGCAAATGTACTTTACACACAAATACTTATGAAAACTAATGAGATCACTCTAGAATCAAAAGGTTACAAAGTGGAATTAACCAAATAATTTTTGGTTTAATGTTCATTTAGCATTTTTTTCTTTAAATATGAGACTATAACCCCCAGGAATTAATTGTGTTTTTGCATCGTATGGAGAAATGGATGTGATTGAAAAGTCACTGTAGGTTAAAGGCTTTGCTGATGTGTTAGAAACATTAATGGTTATTGTTGCTGCGATTACAAACTGATGATTTAAAAATGACTAGATGCTCTTTAGAAATGGTTTCTGAATGAAGCTGAAGGCATAACCAAAAGTTCTTTCAGCTTTCATCATTTCTTTATTTTTATTGACACGATTTGTCTGTTTATTTGCTGCTTTCAACTCTGAAATGAACTCGGAGTTTAACTTTCTTTTGTAATGAAGGCAAATAATGTTCACTTTGTCTGCGAGACCTTTTTCACTTATTGTTTTTGGGTTTTGTCTTCTATAAACCCACTGATCGATTAAAGTGGAGAAATCTGATTGGCTGATGTGTTCCTTCAGATGGTTGTGGGTCTGCAGGCTTTTCACTGCACTGATCAATGGTTCCTTTCATCAATGTTCAGGTTTAATGTGCCTGCATGACATGAATCCCTCAGACCAGTGCTTTGTGACCAACCTCTAGCAGGTAACTCTTTTGCAACCTGGATGTTTAATTGTGATACTTCCATGCATATTCCATGCATCCT
Source organism: Cyprinus carpio (assembly GCF_018340385.1). Classification (NCBI taxonomy): domain Eukaryota; kingdom Metazoa; phylum Chordata; class Actinopteri; order Cypriniformes; family Cyprinidae; genus Cyprinus; species Cyprinus carpio. Next base: position 21,986,937 of record NC_056616.1, on the reverse strand, counting down.
GTGCTCATGCCATACAAGAGTTTCTTCATGGAACAGATTTGGTGAAATGTAGCATTTTTTTATCAGCTGTTTGGAACCTCATTCTGACGGCACCCATTCACTGCAGAGCATCCATTGGTGAGCAAGTGATGGAATGCTACATTTCTCCAAATCTGATGAAGAAACAAACTCATCTACATCTTTGATGACCTGAGAGTGAATAAAGTTTCAGCAAATTTTAATTTTTGGGTAAACTATTCCACTAATACATTTTTCATTTCCAAAGCCTTGTATCTAGGTCCCATTGTTTTGGATTATAATTCATCCTAGGTTTACTTGCTCATGGATTATGACTTTGCACAGAGTTGGTAAGTGTTTCTGTCACAGCAGTCTCATGTTATACCTTCAAACAGTTCCACAGACTTCCATGCATTTTACTGCAAACATATTTGTGTTTGATTTTATGCTCATCACAGATGCTGTCCACAGAGCTGAACTTGTATTGAACCTGCAAAAATCCTTCAAAAAGTACTCATGCAGTGATTAAATGAGCGATAAACCCCCACGTTATCTGAGGGCACTTTGATTATAAGCCGTGAGAGTGCTGCCCTGTAACCTTTTTTTCTGAATGGATCTTAGTTTGGTTAATTATTCTGTTAATTGGCCACCAGTCCCTAGTGTCTTGTGTTCAGATTTATTTTGATCTGTTTCACTCCTTCCATTTATTTAGAGCCTGAGCTGTTTCTGCATTAGAGAATCAGAGCTGACAGATACTCTTTACAGTATTACAGGAAAAGTTCATGCAATAATTCTGTCATCATTTACTAATCCTCATATTCCAAATCCATATGACTTTCCTTCTTACACTGAACACAAAAGGAGATATTTCCTGTTTTCCATTCAGTAAACGTGTATCACTTTTTTTATCGACATTTTGGCAATATCCATTATATTTATATATTTTATCTGAAATATGGGTCAGAATGTTGATTGAATTTTTTTTTATCTCTCGCCATAGGAACAATAATTTTAACCAAACGATAAAATCTAGATTTAAAAGAATAATCAAAACTTTTTTAAAAAAAATTTTAACAGCTCTCACTAAATCAATTAAATTAATATTTATTTTATTTTTCATTTATATGCATTTGCATGAAAAAACATTAATAAACCGCAATATTTATCTAAATATGTTTTACTAAGTCATTTTAACAAAAAATGCCACACAATGGACATTTCTGAGTGAATTAGACTATACAAAGCATTGAATCGATTCACTTCAATTTGATTCACATAAATCAAACTGACTCCTTAATGCACAAATGAGACCTGAGGGAAAATTTAACTTTTGTGTTCAATGGAAGAAAATTCGACATGGAGGTGAATAAATGATGACATTTCATTTTTGGTAAACTATAAACACAAATAGCTGCTCTGGGTCTTTGACAAACCTGTAGGCCTACATTTGAAAGGATAGTTATTCAGATCTTTACTCGATGTTAATCACACTGGTTAACCACCCTATTATTTGCCAGCAATTGCGTGATTGCATGAGCCTAAACTGTTTTTATGGATTTGTGAAATCTAGACTCACAAATTGAAAAGTGTGTTCCAGCACAGCGGAAGGTTTGCTATCAGCTCGCCATGAACCTGCTGTGATGACCATTAGCACGCAGCTGCGGTCCGTGCGAGATAACCGGTGATTTAGAGCTCTCTCTCTCGTCTTATCGCTCCTGCTCAAAGCCATCTGTCTCCGTCCGCAGCCTTTGATAAAACTGCAGGCGTGTGCATGTTCCCGCCGCATATTTATGCGTTTTCCAGATGTCTGTGTTTACTAAAAAACCATTTGGAATCCCATTAGATTGTTTCACGGCACGTTTAACAGCTCAAAATCAGGTGTCAAGTGTGTTTCATGTTCTAGATCAGGATTAAAGGACTAGAAGTTGTCATCATTGTCGTTTTAAACCTGGAAGCTTGTTCCAGCCACAGGATAGACTCAAAGGTAATTGCAGCTATTTATTTCACAATTCAGACTTTATTTCTCAAATTCTCAAAATTGCGTGATATAAATTCAGACTTGTGAGATATAAACTCAGAATTGTGAGACATAAATGCAGAATTGTGAGATATGAACTCTTGGAAAAGCATACTTGGGAGATGTTGGGAGATGTCTTTTTACTAAAAAGCTATTTTGCAGAACTTGTTGTTCTACCATCTGAAAGAGTCTGTCAGACAGTAAACTTTCAATAAAAATGCTGCAACAGCAAACATGAAAGTTGTTGGAGGTCTTCAAACTTTAAAAAGTTTGTTCTATACACACGCACACACACAGACAAGCAGCAGACGGTCCCCAGACGACCCAGAGTGCTTCAGGCTCCGGCTTTGTTTTCATCAGCACGTAATCACACTGTTGTTGTTTGACAGCTTAATAGCTTTGTGAAGAGTAAAGGGGTGCAGACGTCCACTGCAGAACTACAAAAATCATTTCAGCAACAATCTGACTTTTACTTTGATACAACCATAAAAATAAAGCTTCCATGAAGAACCTTTAACATCCATGGAATCTTTCCACTTTGAAAAAAAAAAAATTTTCTTTGAATTTGAAAAAGATTCTTTAGATCATTAAAATGTTCTTCAAAAAAAGGTTCCTCTAACTAAAAGGTTCTTTCACGAGTTCACACTTACATATAATTAGCTGAAGTATATAATGCATATTTGGCGTGCTGTCCAGGGAAGGGCTCTGAGCTCGGGAATGGCCCGAACCTAGAGTACCCCTCCCCCCCCCCTACGTAAGTGTAAAATGAGCTCTAAGTGGAGAAGATGGGGTGGAGGGGGGATGCTGATAAACCGTCAATGGATAGGGGTAAGTCAGCTGTATTTATACCCTAGTGTTGATTATCTTAAGTGAGCTCCACCTGTGCTAATTAGGCTAAGTATCTGATGTGCTCCTCCCAAACCTTGTTAATAAAACATCATTTGGAGAAGCCAAGATGGTTCTTTTATAGAATTAATGCCTAAATAAAATAATATAAATAAATAGAATAAAAATCTATTATTATTATTATTATTATAAGTTTAGACAAATAATCATTATTTTATTTTATTATGAAGTCATGCAAACCTTAAAATAAGAGATTTTTGACTAAAACATTGTTTTTCTTTATCTAGATTTAATTTCTGCTCACTTCATCACTTCATCATGCAACTCTAAAAGGTGGATCATGCTTTTAGTTAGTATTGAATGAGGAACATCTTGAGCACTTGGTGCTTTTCCTTCACTATCCTGTGTTCTGTTCTGTAATTCATTCAAGCGTTTCAGTCAAACTGAATGCACAGATAATTATAAAAATAAATACTTAAAGCACTTTATGTTCATAATAAATCCAGAGCACTGCCGTTTCTTCAGTCTTCATTATTTTCTGCATTTTATAGGTTTATTTTGATTATTTTGTATCCAGCATAAACTCTTGACAAGGTCAATTTGAAATGTGCTTTAATTCGACCAAGCTTTAAAACTTTTTTCATGTCCTCAATGTGCAAACTAACGAAACTGAGAGAACAAAGCCAAGAACTGGAAGTGTGAATAGAAAATCCTGACATTAACTAGCAGAATTGGAAGCCTGTAAAACTTTCCACCTACAGTAGTAGAAATGACATATTGTGCTAGTTAAAATACACTGTGCAATTTACAGAGAACTGAAACAGCATAGTACTTTGGGTTCATTATGAGATAATGAGAGGAGAATAAAGTTTGTGTTTGATTCTCATTAGCCTTCAGTTGATTATTAGAGGTTTTTATTTATATTAGTTTGCTTCATATGAAATGGTCTGTCAGTTTCCGTTCATTCTAGGTAATGGCAAAAATGCTTTATTATTAGTCAAAATGTGATTGATTTGTTTCAGCAGTGTTCTTGCAATTGGATACTAATAGAAAAATCCAATTTTCCAATTAAATTTACATTTCACAGCTCATTTTTAAAGGTCATTTTGCTAAATTGGACATTTTGAAACTGTAAATGGTCCATTTAGAAATAAAGCCTTGTGTTTAATAAATGCCTGAATCTGTGGGCTCTGAATGACAGATTCACAGCAGTTAGTGACAGTGTTAAGATTCATAGTTGTAGATAAAGATATAGTGTGTGTGTGTGTGTGTGTGTGTGTGTGTGTGTGTGTGTGTGTGTGTGTGTGTGTGTGTGTGTGTGTTTGTATTAGAAAAATTAAAGGGTTATTTCACCCAAAAATGAAAATTAGCCTGTGTTTTACTCACCCTCGAGGCATCCTAGGTGTATAAGACTTTCTTCTTTCAGATGAATCCAATCGTAGTTTTATTAAACACTGTCCTGGCTCTTCTAAGCTCTATCATTGTAGTGTGCAGATGTTTCTCTCTATCTGTCCAAAACACGTTAAATAAAGCGCGCGCATCCATAATAAAACATGCCCCACATGGCTCCCGGGGGGTGAATGAAGGCCTCCTGTAGCGAATCCATGCATTTTTGTCAGATTAATATCCATATTTCAAACGTAATAAACACTTTTCTATCACTTTAACTATCACAGTTTCAGCGGATGATGTAGGAAGTGAGCGTTCTGTGATTAGTGACCAATGCAGAAAGAGAACAAAACAAATATCGGTCATAAATTAAACACAAAAAAGCAAGGTCAGTTTTTAATATAACTCCAATTGGATTTGTCTGAAAGAAGAAAGTCATATACTGTACACCTACAGTAGGATGGCTTGAGGGTGAGTAAAACATTCATTTTTGGGTGAACTAACCCTTAAAGTAAAAAAAATTAAATAATCTAAAATAAAACTAAAGCCAAACATAAATAAGTGATATTATGATCTTTTTATTTATATTTTAAATTAGATTTTGTTTACATTTTGTCTATAACTTAACATTAATGGTAAAGTTAACGTTGAAGTTAACTTCAATGTTAACGTTTTAGTCATTTCGTTTTAGTGTTTTTGCCATTTTATTTATTTTTTTTTTTAACACATATAATTTATTATTTGTTGTTTATTATTAGTATTAGATATTTTATTATTTCAAGTTAAACTAAAAGAAAATGAGAAATACCTCACTCTTTTCATATTTTATTTCAAGTAATGATTTTTTTCTTTTCTTAGTTTTTTGTTTTTAGTTTTAGTTAAAGGGATACTCCACCCCAAAATGAAAATGTTGTCATTAATCACTTAACCCCATGTCATTCCAAACCTGTAAAAGCTCAGTTCATCTTCGGAACACAATTTAAGATATTTTGGATGAAAACCTGGAGGCTTGAGACTGTCCCATAGACTGACAAATAAATAACAGTGTCAAGGTCCAGAAAAGTATGAAAGTCATCATCAGAATACTCCATCTGTCATCAGACGTGCAATCTGGGTTATATGAAGCTACAGGAACACTTTTTGTATGCGAAGAAAACAAAAATAACGACTTTATTCAATAATTCTTTTGTCAACAGTCTCCTCTGTGTCTCTCCATATCACCGTATGCTCTTCAGTATCATCCGCGCCACAAGGATGCGCTGTTTCTACGTGTATTTAGCTTTGATTTGAAATAAAACAGCGCATCCTTGTGGCACAGATGATACAGAAGAGAATACACAGCATACGGTGACATGGAGAGACACAGAGGAGACTGTTGACAAAGGAATTATTGAATAAAGTCATTTTTTTTTTTTTTCACTTACAAAAAGTGTTCCCGTCGCTTATTTATTTGTCAGTCTATGGGACAGTCTCAAGCCTCCCGGTTTTCATCCAAAATATCTTTAATTGTGTTCTGAAGATGAACTGAGCTTTTACGGGTTTGGAACAACATGATTAATGATAAAATTTTCATTTTGAGGTGGAGTATCCCTTTAACTATAATAACCCTGACTTAAATAAAAGATAATGGCTTTCTGTTATTATTTTCTTACATTCTTACAAATTTTCCAATCAAAATGGATTTTTTTATTTTTAGACCTTTTTTTTAGATTAGGGTTTATGACCTGGACATGTTTCTTGAGATTCACTATAAGAGGGTCTCTCGGTAGCATTCATTAGTTTTGATATACCGTCTGGTCTCTGGTTATTCTTTGCAACCTGTTCAAGGTAAAAAGTGTCATAACATGTTTCCCGAACCCCGCAAGGGTCCCAGGAGTCTGCGGTCCAGATGCAGAGAGACTGATGGGGACTGTCTTGATTAATATTCCTATGAAGACTCGTTGAACCTTTAAAGAGATGCAACAAAGACAGATTATCTACATGGACATCTCCGTGTGTGTGTGTGTGTGTGTGTGTGTGTGTGTGTGTGTGTGTGTGTGTGTGTGTGTGTGTGTGTGTGTGTGTGTGTGAAAGAGAGAGCGAGACAGACACGGTCAGGAATAGAGATGTTCCCCAGGAGATAACCGCATGGATGCACCTTGAATTATTTAGAGTGTCCCAAAAGAGACTTGAGAAATGTTTCACTGTTGAGTTGCATTAGACTCAGTGCCACTCCAAAAAGTTACTTTTAATAAAGTGGGAGAAATATTTAGAATTATCATTTAAAGTGTGTAGCATACTGTTGCAGTTTGTGAGTGACTGTCTCTAAATATTCCTGTTGTCATTAAACTGAACCTCCTCATGAATATGATTACATAACAAGCATTTATACAATTATGTTACTCAAACTAATGCTCAAATTACACAGATGTTTTATAAGATGATACTTTTTCAGTTTTTCTACTTTAAAATTTCAAGTTTAATTCAATATGTTGCTTCTTTGTAAATACTGGTGAATTTTACTAGTAATATCGGAGCGAAAATTGTTTCTACACTAATTTTTAGTTTTTTTATTCTTAAATTTTCTGTCAATTCCAAGTTTACTTCTTGCAATTCTGGCTTTTTTTCTGAGAATTCTGAGTTTATATCTTGCTATTCTGTTTTTTTTTTTTTGTTTGTTTGTTTGTTTGTTTTTTTTTTGTTTTTTTTTTATTTATTATTATTAGTTATTAATTATTAGGTAATTGTGTGACTTTTTTTTCTGGCAATTACAAGTTTATATCTCACAATTCTAAATTTATATTTCATGCAATTCAGAATCATCAGGGGAAAAAAGATAGAATTGTGAGAGAAAAAGTCACAATTACCTTTTTTATTTTCTGTGGTGGAAACAGGCTTCCATAGAAATGTGAGATTTCGAAATTACAGCTATGAAAAACATTATTTACAGTGTTTGACATACTGAGTTTGGCATAATATAAAGTAGGCCTATTTGGAATTTTGGATGCAGAGCGAGTGTTAAATTTCTCAGCTCCTCCCTTCAGTGTAAGTGATTTCCTCGCTCGTTTTATCGTTTGCTAGGTGAAGATGATTAGGTTTTGGGGTTTGTTCAAATAATGCTAAACCTGTCCATGCACTCACGACTCAACAAGTATCTCTTTTGAAGCAATAGAAAAGCACTCCCAACATATGTGCCTCCATCTGTCACTTTACAAAACCTTCTGAAATTGTCAGAATATATCATACTGTTTGTTCCTCTCTCTCCCTGTATATGTCTGTGCTCTCTTGTCCAGTCTCTCTCCCATTCTTTAGCTCTTTTATTTTATTAGGTTTTTACTGTCGAGCTCATATCTGCTGAGCTGGCGGAGTGTCTTTAAGTGCTGATACAGGCCTTCCTCTTATGTGAACTGCTGACTTTTCTAAGTTTCCTCAATCCCACTGGTGTCTGGTGTGTGTGTGTGTGTGTGTGTGTGTGTGTGTGTGTGTGTGTGTGTGTGTGTGTGTGTGTGTGTGTGTGTGTGTGTGTGTGTGTGTGTGTGAGAGAGAGAGAGAGAGAGAGATCCAGCCGTATGTGTGTCTCAAACAGACTTGACTATCAAATGAGCCCATGCACATGAAAGAAAGCACAATGATATCTAGAGGTCTTCTGGCTGAAGGAAGAACAGATGTCGAACATATTTTGGCCTTCATGGCAGTAAAACAATAGACCTTTAAGCCAAGTCACTGCAGGGATGACGTAATTTTGTTGGCCAAAAGCCAGAAACGAATTGCATTTTAGCATTTCAGTTCCATTGCCCAGAAGTAATTTATTCTACAACATAAAAAACATCAGTAATATCTCTGTGATTTTTTAAAAGTTTTTACTTGCTAACAAGTTGAACTACAAAGGTTGTTTGCATCATCACGGCAAAGAGGTAAACTCATATATACGTACTAGTCTGCTTTAATACTTTATAATTGTACTCTTATAACTCTGATCCTAACTCACACTTTCAGGGATTTTTTTTTATTTTTATAAAAATGTGACTATCCACAGTTTGTTTAGTTTTTATGTGCCATAAAAAATAGCATTGGGTAAAATAGTAAAGTACTGATTATTTCACTGACAGAATATATAGAGTTCTGCTCCTGGATTTCTAATTTATTTGCTGCTAATTGCATTAAACTGAAAGGGCAACAAACCTTGAATATCTATGAACATCAGTGACTAATTAGCAATTAGCTCTCTTTCATGTGAAAGCGTGTTTTCACCATAGGGTAAAAAAGAAAAAAGAAAGAAATTGCTACCTTTTAGCTTACAATCAGGACTTTTTTCTTGCAATTCTCTTTTTAATTGGAAAAAAATTGTGAATTTTTACTTTTCTTGCCAGAATTGTGAGGAAAAAAGTCTGAATTATCAGATATAAATTTAGAATTGCAAGCTATAAATGTGCAATTATTAGAACAAAAGTCAGAACAGTAAAAACTCACAATTGCGAAAAAAAACTGGGAATTGTGAGATATAAAGTTGTAATTACTTTTTTCATTTTTTATTCTGTGGTGAAAACACAAAAGAATTGTGAGATATAAACTTAGAATTAAAAGATGTAAAATCAGAATTATGAGGCAGTTCTGAGGAAAAGTTGCAATTACCTTTTAAAAAAAATTAAAATAAATGTTCTTAATCCTGTGGCAGAAATGAGCTTCCATACTTTCAACTTTTCAGTTATGCAGAAATTGTGGAAAATATTAAGCTGCCAAAGCTGCATGGTCATACAAGTTAAATAATATCACAGCCTTGCATTTTTATTTATTTATTTATTAAGTATGAATTAATATATGTTATATTATAATATATATTAAAACCTAAACTTTTGACATTTGACTGCATTAAAGCTGGTATATATATATATTCCAAAGCAAAAATGCTAAAAAAAAAAAAAAAAAAAAAAAAAAAAATGAGAAAGTGTATATTATATTATTGTATAGAATATTTTTGGAATCAGCCCAAAATGAATAAGAAACAAGTTTTTAATTCAGCAAATGTGATGCATGGCTGTGTTATCAAGCCAGTTTTTCTTGGTTCTCAAATGTATAACTTTCCCAGTGAAGTACATACATTGAGGGAATAGTAGAAGTATGCAAACTGGGATAAAAACATAGTTTAGACATTCAGCCCTGAAGAATCATCACTCGACAGTATGCTGCTGTCTTCTTGTCTGAAACAAACCACCAGAAAGAACAGGGTGAAAAAAATGTGTGAATTTATGATCCAAGCTCAGAATGTTCCACACATAATCTTTAAGTTCCTCATGAAGGGATTTGGGATGGAGTTGCATTACTTTCAGACAGGATTGTCTTCATGAGTTGGACTTTGAAGCTCTGATGAGGTCTACTGAAAATGAGAAGCATTTGAGGACAGATGAATGGAGTTATAATGCTCAGAATAAAGTCTAATCTCCAGCTCAAAACTGAGTCCAAATAAAATGCTCTGGCCGCTCACTATTTATGGAGGAAGTACATCACAGATCGCATGATTATTTCTCCTTACCTCTGACATTAAAGGACAGATGCAGGTGGACATGAAGATCAAAGCTTCATCGCTCTGGATCTGATTGAGTCAGAATGACTTGCTATTGGTGCTCAAAGTGATGCAGTGTAAAAGCATCAACGTGAGAGTGACAGATAAAACAAGAGCAGTACATCGGTCAATACATTCTGCCAAAATAAGTCTTTGTTCTGTAACATGAGATTTTTTTGTATTATTGTTCATTTAAGCTTTTTAAATTATGCAAATCTTATTAAATATGAACAATCTGCATGTTGTACCAAAAGTGACAATGTCAGAAAAGTTTTTGTGTTATTAAAATGTACACTTTTTGGGGTAAGTAAAAGTTTATGTATTTGCTTTTTTTGAAGAAATTAATAGTTAAACTGATCAAAAGTGACAGTAAAATTATCTGTAATGTTCAAAAGATCTCTATTTCAAATAAATCTTTTCTTTTGAACTTTCTGTTTATCAAAGAATCCTGAAAAATAAAATATATCACAGTTTCCACAAAAATATTGGGCAGCACAACTGTTTTCAACATTGATAATAATCAGAAATGTTTCTTGAGCAGCAAATCAGCATATTAGAATGATTTCTGAAGATCATGGGACACTGAAGACTAGAGTAATGATGCTGAAAATACAGCTTTGATCACAATAATAAATTACATTTTTAAATATATTCAAATAGAAAACAGTTATATTAAATTGTAATAATATTTCACTTTTTACTGTACTTTTGAAGAAGCTTCTTTTAAAAACATTTTAAAATCTCATCAACCCCAAACTTTTGAATGGTATAGTGCATGTAAAACATTTATTTATTTATTATATTTAATAAAGCATTTTGTCAATGTAAATAAAACTTTTGTATTCTAAAAGATCAAAAGCATTGAAAAAAAATTAAGGTTTCCAAGAATCCTTAAAAGGAATTAAAGAAACATGAGATAGGCCTATTTGTTTAGTGGCAAAATGTCAAGAAAATGCCTGTTGCATGAGGTAAGATAAATGGATTATGGTAATAAAAAAAATCACATGAAAGAGTAAGTAAATAAGTAAAACTTCATAATTCTTCTTTTATGTTTTTGTTTCTTCTAACAAACTTCCAAAGTCTAAATTTGATTATAAAAGAACTGCCAAGGAATCTTCAGTGTTTCTCTCAGTCTTAATGATGTCACGTCAGAGGCATTAGAGCGCATGCTCCAGCCAGGTCACAGAGACCAGGCACCTATGAGCACCTGTTCCCGTCTATCCATCAAACCGTGCTCTGATCCATCACCATCACTCACTGCGGATGGGAAAATCACAGCTGCGAGAGATTGCTGGGAGACTTCCCATCTCCTATTAGAAATGATTTCTGGTTTATGTCTAATAAATCTCAATTACTAGCACCGCCACCGGACAGAGGCCCGGAGAATGGAGCCGTGGCCCCGAGCGCAGGCAAACGGCAGGAAGTGTCAAGCAATCTCCATTCACAGATGGAGGATTGATAGCACGCTGGGAGATTTTGGAAGGGCGACAGCATTGATTATGGCTCCGGGCACAGCACGGCACGATAACAATGTAATCACAGCACAACCTCAAACTGAGAGACTTACACACGCGATAGATGACGCCAAACTCAAAGATGAGCATTTCTGCATGAGTGACACTTTACTGTCTAGCAATTAGGGATTTCAATTTTGAAAATAAGTAATTTGCACTAGCCAGTGGGTTACCCAAATGACTGGCTTAGGGAAGTGAGGAATTCAATGAATTTCAATTCAAATATATTCAATAATGCATTCTGGGAAATGAAGTCCATAAAAGTGTAATATAAAAGGCCTCCACCAAAACAGATTGCACTGCATACCAGTTTGTTCATAATTAAGATTATACATTAAAATAATATGATAAGTCACACCAGTTTGCAATATCAAGCAGCAAAATGAGCTGTTTTGTACAGCTAAAAATAGCTGGAAGCAAATGACACTGGAAGACACATTAAATTTACAAATGGCTTGTATGGTATTTTCCCATACAAAAAGTAATAAAAATAAAATTATGGAATAAAATATTAATATAACATTAATATTTCATATTTTAAGTTTTACTTAAATTTCATCATGTATTTTATATTATTTTATGTCAGCAAATATTTAAAATATATTTTCGGCAGGATTTTTTTTTAAGGATTTTAAACAAGAGCTTGCAGTGACTTTTCTAGTTTAAATTTATGGTCATATTTATTTGAATTTCGGTTCATTGGAAGTGTACTTCCTTGTATTCTAATTCAAATTGTAATTCTGCTTCCTGATAGATACCTCATTTCAAACTCAGGAAATGCAGTGAAATTTAAAATGCTCATTTCAGTTCTGAACAATGCACAGCCATGCTGAGTTTGTGATGAAGTACTGTGATTTTTATTTTAGTTTTGGGTAAAGTAATTGAATCCTCTGAAATAGATTAAATATGACACAAGAATGATGATTCTGGTCGTGACATTCTGGTATTGTGGATTAAGTCAGCGATAGTGGTGTTTCTTATGAGCGTGTGGTTGGATGTTCCGGTACATGCAGTCAGAGGTCTGTCATCCAGGTTACAATGATGAACACACTGCAGAATGAAAACTAACACTAGCTTACGGCCTCCAGCAGTTTATTGCTTTATTTTTAACACAAATGCATTGGGGGTGAGTCTCCCTGACCACAAAGAGAGGAGAAAATCACTATAAATTTTTAAAAGCTAATACCATCCATCTTGAGGAATGATGCTGGATGCTCTTAGAGTAAATATGAATACATTGCAGTAAGAAAGGAAAAGTGGGCTAAAGCTTGACAACAAACATTTGACTGATGCATCTGCAGATAACAATCCTCCTGTCATAAGATGTGTTTCATTGGGCGTTAAACCACTTTTTTCTCTTTCATTTGATTGGATTATAATTTTTTTTTCTTAGCTGAGAAAAATCCTACAGACTTGAAGGAGGGTCCCGAGCCATTTCTAGAGATGTGATGTTTGAGTCTAAGAGACCCTTTCAACTTTTAACTAACACTTCATTTGCTTCTGATCGTACCAACGTGTGTAAAATATTCAACAAGCCGCTGCTCTTCAGATCACTAGGAACATCATAATTTGTCCATCTTCACTCGCCAGCTGTGTATACTCCTAAAGTAAATGTGATTTCCGTTGCACAGTGTTACACTTCAATCTTTCCACGTCAGTCCTTGGATCTTTATTTTAAAGATGTTCTGCTTGCAGATGGTCAGAAGAAGGGTGTCATGAGATTTGCATTTTTTCCCCTGATGCTTTCCAGAAAGGCTTATTTTATTATGCAAGCTCAAGTCTTGTAATAAATAAAACAAAAATCCCATCAGGGATTTTATGTTCATGGGAATATACAAAGCAGAGATCTTCAGCTCATTTGAATGAAGGTAAAAAGTGCAAAGAATGTCAGAATGTCTCTTTTAATTGGGCAAGAACCAGTTTGTGTTAGTTTGCCTGAGCTCTGCTACAAACACATTCACGGCCACAGGATGAAGAATAGTGTTTAAATAAGTTATTTCGGGGTGCTCAACAAAGCAGTAGAAAAATGTTGTTTGTTTCTTTATGTAATTCACCAGCAAGACCTGAAACACTGTACTGAACACCAGTGTCATGTGCTATTCAAAACTGCAGAGAAACAGTACATTTTATTTTACAGTATCAGTAAGCCATAATCATAAGCATTCATAACTCTGTTAATGTGTCGTCTCAATTGTATACTGTATCCACCTTTTTCCTCAACGCGGAAGTAAGCCTATGGGTGAGACTTCCGTTTCATTAGCCGCTATAGGTAAATAACGAGTAGAATAACAACGTGCAGTAAACGGTAAAACTCTGCAGTACAAACCAGTGTGTTCTTAATTAAGATATCAGATTAAAATAATATGATAGGACACATCAATTGTCAATATCAAGCAGTAAAACGAACTGTTTTGTACATCTAAAAATAGCTGGGCGCAAATGAGACCGGAAGCTAGACCCATAAAATTTACAAATGGCGGCGCCCATTTTTACGTCAGGAAAAAGGTGGATATAGCTAAGTCATTTTGAATTTTAAATAAACTAATATTTGAAATGTATTTTGGCATCGTTATAGAAGTTCAAAAACAAGAGCTTGCTTTGACATTTCTAGTTCAAATGTAAGGTAATATTTAATTTAATTGAATTCAAGTGGTAATTCTGCTTCCTGTTTGCTACCTGATTCAAATTCAGAAAATACATTTAATTTTCTGGTATTAATTAAGGGTGCTATACAGTTTTTATCAGCAGACAACTATTTGCTGTGTAAAGAAATGTAATTTCTTTAGTGTAGTAATGTAAATCATTTTTGCCTTTATTATGATAGGACAGATCAAAGCTGACAGGAGAAGTGAGAGAGAGGGGGCGGGATCGGGAAAGGTCGTCTAGTCGGGATTTGAACTCGGAACACCTGTAGCGCAAAGGTGCTGTACTGTATCTCAGAGCACTGCCCTCAAGGCTATCAACATTTTTTTAGGAGTTTTCTTTTTTTCATGTTTGTTATTGTACCGGTATGTGAGCCCCGCACTTTAAAACTGTTGCTTCTCCCCACATTTACATGAACAAAATTATAAACACAACACTTTTGTTTTTGCCCCCTTATTTTTTATGAGCTGAACTCAAAGATCTAAGACTTTTTCTATGTACACAAAAGGCCTATTTCTCTCAAATATTGTTCACAAATCTGTCTAAATCTTTGTAAGTGAGCATTTCTCCTTTGCCAAGATAATCCATCCACCTCACAGGTGTGGCATATCAAGATGCTGATTAGACAGCATGATTATTGCATAGGTGTGCCTTAGGCTGACCACAATAAAAGGCCTCTCTAAAATGTGCAGTTTTATCACACAGCACAGTGCCATAGATGTCGCAAGTTTTGAGGGGGTGTGCAATTGGCATGCTGACTGCAGGAATGTCCACCAGAGCTGTTGTCTGTGAATTGAATGTTAATTTCTTTATCATAAGCCGTCTCCAAAGGCGTTTCAGAGAATTTGGCATTACATCCAACAGGCCTCACAACCGCAGACCATGTGTAACCACACCAGCCCAGGACGTCCACATCCAGCATCTTCACCTCCAATATTGTCTGAGAACAGCCACCCGGACAGCTGTTGCAACAATTGGTTTGCATAACCAAAGAATTTCTGCACAAACTGTTAGAAACTGTCTCAGGGAAGCTCATCTCCATACTTGTCGTCCTCATGGGGGTCTCGACCTGACTGCAGTTCATCATCGTAACCGACTTGAGTGGGCAAATGCTCACATTCGATGTCGGTGTTCTCTTCACGGATGAATCCCCATTTTCACTGTACAGGGCAGATAGCAGACAGTGTGTATGGCATTGTGTGGGTGAGCGGTTTGCTGATGTCAACATTGTGGATCGAGTGGCCCATGGTGGCGGTGGGGTTATGGTATGGGCAGGCGTATGTAATGGACAATGAATAAAGGTGCATTTTATTGATGGCATTTTGAATGCACAGAGATACCATGATGAGATCCTGAGGCCTATTGTTCTGCCATTCCTCCACGACCATCACCTCATGTTGCAGCATGATAATGCATGGCCCCATGTTCCAAGGATCTGTACACAATTCCTGGAAGCTGAAAACATCCCAGTTCTTGCATGGCCAGCATACTCACCGGACATGTGACCCACTGAACATGTTTGGGATGCTCTGGATCTGCGAATACAACAGCGTGTTCCAGTTCCTGCCAATATCCAGCAACTTCACAGAGCCATTGAAGAGGAGTGGACCAACATCCCACAGGTCACAATCAACAACGTGATCAACTCTATGTGAAGGAGATGTTGCACTGCGTGATGCAAATGGTGGCACACCAGATACTGACTGGTTTTCAGACGAAGTGCTCACTAACACAGATTTAGACAGATTTGTGAACAATACTTGAGAGAAATAGGCCTTACATAGAAAAAGTCTTAGATCTTTGAGTTCAGCTCATGAAAAATGGGGGCAAAAACAAAAGTGTTGCGTTTATAATTTTGTTCAGTGTATACTGAGACTCTGTAAAAACAAGATGGTGGAGCACGCTGCAAGGTGCTATGTTTCTATATTAGTAGAATACTTACCACGTCACTTAACATTGTTTACAAAAGCCAAATGGTATTTCAATTTTGTTTTATATCCCAGTTTCTTAATGTGTTGCACGAAGGGGGCGTGGATGTACAGAGGGGGGAGGTGTGGCTAAATTGCATGTTTGTTTTGGTCTGAGATTCCACATTCAGGGGTTGGAAAGTCCTATATAGCAGCGCTTCTCAATTCCAGTCCTCGCATCCCCCTGCTCTGCACATTTTGTAGGTCTCTCTTATAGCTTCAGACGTTTGTTCTATTCGAACGTAAGTGCCCTGCGAAGTGGACATCACAGGATATTCCACCATAATTCCAGTTCAAAGCGAACATACTGTATATGTTCCATTCAAAGTGCACTGAAGTGTGCGAGACGTGAATTTAAATTGTATTTTTTTAAAGAGGTATATGATAAGACGTTGTGCAGCACAAATCCGTGAATGAATATTCCGAAGTGAGGTAAACTTCAACAGATTTCCCCTGCTTGGGAATGAACAATGAACACTGTGTAGGGACCATGTCAATGGGAACACAGTGCATGCACGGAGCTCACTTCTAATGAGCTGATTATCTGAATCAGGTGTGTTAACAAAGAGACACGTGCAAAATGTGCAGAGCTGGGGGCGCGAGAACTGGAACTATATAGCACCATAAATACAAACGTTTACACGTCGACATGTTCTCTAACTATAGTTACTTTTTCTCTTTTAACTCAATCCTGTAATGGAAGTGTTTGCACAAAATCTTTAATGAGTGAGTAGGTTGGTCAAACTGCATGATTTTATCTAGTTACCTGAAAAACATCACCTCTTATTTAAAGGTGCAGACTATTTAAGAAAATTCTGTAGTGGCCCCTTGAGTGTCTGAGGTGTGACCATGACAGCAATACAGAACTTCGACAGGTATATAAAACCAAACCTTGTGCTTACAATTATATATAGGTAAGCATTCACATAATGTGTTGAATGGACACATGTGAGAAGAGATTGCTGTGATTTTACTGAGCGCTAGATGAATGCTGCAAAAAGCCACAGTCAGAGAGAAAGTCTGAGAGAACAAAAGAACTGAGTCAGAAAGAAAGAGATGAACATGATGGTTAAGGAGGTCAGATTGCAAGAAAATGACATCAGAATAGAGAACAAGTGCTCTTAGAGTAGAGCAAACAACAGAGAGTGAGTCAAAGAAGTAATTTCTTGTGAAGAAAGCCCAGGAAGATGCATTCTGGTGTGATGCATTCAGAATGAAAGCGTAAGATGTTTCGGTCACACTTTATTTTAAGGTCCAATTCTCACTATTAACAAACCATTAACTACAATTTTTGCCTCAATAAACTACTAATTTGCTGCTTATTAATAGTTAGTAATGTAGTTGTTAAATGTAAGTATTGAGAAGGATTGGAGATGTAGAATACGGTCATGCAGAATATGTCTTTATGAGAAATGGTCCCTATACTAAAGTGTTACTGATGCTTCTCCAAAAATTAGAGTATAGAGCTCAATGAATATGGATAGCAGCTCAGATCGTTTGATTTAGAGAGAATTTGATTAAAATTTTAAAGTTATTGTGAGAGATATTGAGATCACTGACTTTTGATTTTGACATCATCGTAAAATTGAGACACTTGAGTTTTTTTTTTTTTTTTTTTTTTTTTTTTGGAAAGTCTGGAGAAGAAACATGTTGGCCTACTGGGGTCTTTTTCTCAGTAGAAACATCTGTTAATCAGAAAACTCAAAACTCTCCATTACAAAGAATACGACTGAGATATGAAAATTATTTTTGTTTGTGAGTTTTCTTTTACAAATGTGCACTGATGAATCTCAGTAAAATAACATATTAAAAAATACTACATTACATTATAATAATATTATATTATATTATATTATATTAATTATATTATATTATATTATATTATATTATATTATATTATATTATATTATATTATATTATATTATATTATATTATTGACTCATTCAGATTTTTTAACATAACCTTTTTCATGACTTTCCCCACTAGATTACCATTAATTTCATTTAAAAACACTCATTCTCAGTATGGTAATGTGGTAGTGTGTGTGTGTGTGTGTGTGTGTGTGTGTGTGTGTGTGTGTGTGTGTGTGTGTGTGTGTGTGTGTGTGTGTGTGTGTGTATAACCAATTCTTCTCTTAAATAAAAAATGTGACATTCTCATTAATGACATTTTCAGACATTCTCATTAATGTATTATGAATGTTTGCTCACATTATTGTAATGAGAATTTAGAGAGGAAATGTGCTGAATTATCATGAAAACAATGTCACAGGGCAGCCCAATTAAATTGTCCTTGAAGAAAATTAATATGTGTTGCTATTACTTTATTTTGATTTTAGGATGAAATATAATGTGCTATTGTCAGAATGAAAGAATTGCATTATATATTTTGTTATTGCAACTTAAGAGTGTGAGATGAAGGTTGACTGATTTTGTTTTGTTTTATTTGCATTTGTCTTGTGTAATTTGACCTGATGCAGATCAAAATTGCTGTCTAGTTCCCTGCAGCACTACAGATAATGACGATCTCATGTCCTCATCCTCCATGTGATGTTCATCCATCTGCACATCTGTCCATCGTCATTAATGTCATGATGAGTGGCGTGTGTGCTTGTGTTTGTCTTTGTTTGGCAGGATTTCCCCTGTATGAGTTAATTCAGATGGAAGATGAGCACTCTGTGTTGGTCTCAGCTGGCCTGTGTTCTTCTGTATTATGGATTAATTGAAGAAATTAGATGTTATCTCATCCTGCACTGCTGCCCTTTCATCTTATTGACCATTAATGGAGATTTTTCTCACACACACTCACAGTGTGTGCTTCATTTGAGGAAAGCTATATCAGTTTCGTTGTCAAAAACAACACAGCATGAACAAATATAGGGAGATTACGGCGTGTTTAATACATCTGAAAACAGCAGTTGGTCTAAATGAAATCATATCTCCTTTTCAGCAAAGTGAGAGGGTGTGTAATGATTTTGGTCGAGGCTGGACGACTCTTCTTTAAGGTGTAACAAAATGAAATTATATGAAGTCTGTAGTCTGTACCGTCAACTGTTTGTGGTGAACATTGTCGAAGAAAGAAACTCAAACAGGTTTGAAACAACTTGAGGGTGAGTAAATGATGACAGAATTTAAATTTTTGGGTGAACTACCTCTTTAAGCAAATTAACAGACAAATATTGCATCAGTTTGACATGATTTGACACATTTCAAGTGACTCCAAGTAAACAGTGGAAATATTACAAATGTAGAAGTAGAAACATAGTTTTCACATCCTAAAACTGACCTGTTTGAGTTCTGCTTTTGGCCCTGCAGCTGTTTTATTAGCAGCTCTGAATGGTTTTTCACACGTGTGCCTCCTCTTGTCTTTTGAATTATGTTCATGGCTCAGGGGATGTTTTTATAGCAAGAACGCACCACTTTTTACAGCTTTAGCTGGAATAAATTATAACACTCTGTCTGGATCCTCTGGCTGAAGCCCCATTAATCTTAGCCGTGGTGACACGTGAAGCCACGGGCCCTTCCAGCAGATTATTTGCAATTACCATCAGGTCATGATGCAAGCAGCAAAAACACAACTAAAGCACAGTTGTTGTCGTTTACACACAACGATTCAAAATGAATGCTCACACTTGTTTCTTAAGATGTGATTAAACAAACTGTACAAAATATGAGGCAGGTCAGAGTGCACAAGTGGCACAGGCAACTGAATGATGGTACGAACAATAGATGGAAACTATCTGAGAAGAAAAAGAGGAAGAGTACATGTAAGAAGTGGAGGATGAGGAGAGAAAGAGTAGGTTTAGAGAGTGTAATCAAGGCTGGATCTGTCAGACCAGAGGGTTTTTTCTTTGTCCAGCAGAAAAGACAACATTACTTGTGATGTGGACAAAGTCCTCAGGCAGAATATATGCAAACATTCTGTACTATTCAATATTCAGCACAATACTATTCTTGCAGTACATACAGTACAGTATGCCTATACAATATATTCACTTACTCAGTTGCAATTATCCACTACATATATCAGCAGCAGCAGTGATAGGAGATCAACAATATGGCATTCGAATTCCGGATCAAGGCTCTATTTTTACAGCTGAGGCTCGAGCATTACTTCTTGTTCTAGAAAATATTGAGAAGGGTCAAGAACGGGACTTTTTAATTGCCTCTGACTCAAGATCACGTCTTCAAGCACTTGAATCTCTAAAAACTGATCATCCCATAATTGTTGAAATCTTAACCAAATTAGATCTTTTAAAGAAAGATAACTTTAATATTATTTTTTGCTGGGTTCCAAGTCACATTGGACTTACTGGAAATGAGAGAGCAGACACTGCTGCCAGGGATGCACTTGACCTGGAAGTATCTGACTGTCAAATACCACCTTCTGATTTTAAACCAGTAATTAATTTATATATAACTAATAAGTGGCAGAAAGAATGGGATGGAAATAAAAATCATAAGCTGTATGAAATAAACCCTAGTATAAAAAAGAAGTAGCTTCTATAATTTTAAATCAAGACATGATCAGGTTGTCTTTACTAGGTGTAGACTGGGGCATTCAAGACTTACCCATGGGTTTTTATTAATAGGCGAAGTTCCTCCTTTATGTCTTTCATGTAAAGTTCCTTTGACTATTAAGCATATTTTGTTGAATTGTAATTTTAATGATGCTGCTAGAAAACGCTTTTATTCAGAAACATGCTTGCATGGAATATTTGAAAATGTACCACCTAAACTTTTTTGCCATGTAAATAGCCATGATGCTAACATGGCGTAAAAAACTTAATAAACAAACAAACTCAGTTGCAATTACTATACTTTTTTACAGAATTACAAAAATTTTTTTACTCAATACAATATTTTTTTTTCTGTAATGTTCTGGATGCTGTGTTCTCAATTTTTCTCTGTAGTGTCAAATTAATGCTCTGTAGTGTTTATTTTATTGACTGAGAGCACCGTTTGATTTTGAGTGCAAGAGAAATGGTTTTGCAGTGATTGTTTGATTTTGATGGAAGTCAGAGGTTTCGTGAATGTAGTTTGAGTATTTGGATTTGTGTTTAAGGTTTTGAGAAAATGAGTGATGGTTTCTAGAAATTTGTTGTGTTGTAAGAGTTCAGAAAAACTGTAATAAAACATCAGGCATATACTGACACCTGCTGGATGATATGGAGAATACAGTCAGGAGAAATATTACAAAGCCCTAGTCTAGACTCTAGAGTATCTTATCTATCTATCTATCTATCTATCTATCTATCTATCTATCTATCTATCTATCTATCTATCTATCTATCTATCTATCTATCTATCTATCTATCTATCTATCTATCTAACTATCTGTCTGTCTGTCTGTCTGTCTGTCTGTCTGTCTGACTAGAAAAACGTGCTGAATGTACAGTATGTCTACAGATGGAGATAAATGTATTTATTCTGTATTCTATATTATTTATTCTATTATGTCATACCGGCCAGCAGATTTCCATGTTTCCATTACGTTTAAACTGAACATGACAGTTTTCATATTGACACATTGTCACAAGGAATCACATGAACGAGCGTGTATGTGTGTGTGTGTTTGGATATTCTTCATAGCTATCACTCACACAAGTGTTTATTAATTATTGATCTGAGCGTGCTGTGCTCTTGTGACGGCACGCTTTACTCTAAAGCGCATTGCAGCAGAGCAGTAGAGGACAGGACAGAACAGAGAGGTGTTTTACAGGAGAAACGGGTTAGAAACTGGGGCAGAAAGACAGAAATGTCCTCCAGAGAGCAGAGTGGCCAGAGCACGCCTAGCGCACTTTCAAATTCAGCTTACACTCTTACAGTATATATATATATATATATATATATATATATATATATATATATATATATATATATATATATATATATATATACAGAAGGTTCCAAGAGAGTAATGATGTGTCTGTTTTTTTTTTTGGTTTTTTTTTTTTTTTGGTTTATCACTGTTCGTCCTTATTCACTTCAATCCAGATTTTATCAACAGGACCTTAAAAAGAGAAGATAGGCTGGAGATACTCTGCCTATAATTATGTGCTTTCTAAATCTGGGTGATATTGATCCTCTGTTTCTTCCAAAGATAAAAAGACAAGCAATTATTATGTTTGAAGGCCATTCACTTTACATTTCTTCATTCACATCCTACATTTCACTGCTTGTTGTATGCCATATAACTTGTACGTGACAACTAAAATCTTGAATCTTATTTTAAATTAATTATTTCATATAGAAAAAAAATACTATTATTAAGTATAAAAGGTATAAATTTCTCACATGACATTTCATATGACAGATGATTCAGTAATTTTATTGTAGCCATTCACATCTTTTTATACTCACAACTTACATATTCAACAGTATTAAGAAACATTTGAACACTTGTCACCTAAATGTCTTAATATCAATGCATTAAATATATCTACATTTATTCATTTATTCATTTAGAAAGTGTTTGGTGATTT
The DNA here is from genome assembly GCF_018340385.1 of Cyprinus carpio. Taxonomy (NCBI): domain Eukaryota; kingdom Metazoa; phylum Chordata; class Actinopteri; order Cypriniformes; family Cyprinidae; genus Cyprinus; species Cyprinus carpio. The sequence continues at coordinate 21,964,541 of NC_056616.1, read as the reverse complement.
TAAGTAGATGTCATTTCCTTTCAGAATCACATTAGTCCAGGGGTGTCAAACTCGATTCCTGGAGGGCCGGAGCCCTGCAGAGTTTTATTCCAACCCTCCTTCAACACACATACCATGTAGCTTTCAAATAAGACTTGATTAGTTGGCTCAGGTGTGTTTAATTAGGGTTGAATCTAAACTATGCAGGGCTCCAGCCCTCCAGGAAATGAGTTTGACACCCCTGCACTACTGTGTTAGGCAAAATAAATGCCACTTCTTTTGATATTTTATTTGACGCAAATTAGATTCAGACATTTTAAAGTCTGTCTTATGTATCCAAAAACCTTTTGGGCTTACTTTATTATGTAAAGAGGATGGAAACAGATTCTTCCTCGTTCAGTGCCATTGCAAGTTTTGGTGTTTGATAAATGTGTAAAACCTCAACCTTAGATCTTCTCAAAGGTTTCAACTCATCTGATCTGAAAAAATACGCACAAAAACAGTGGAGGAGAAAGCAGAAGGAGAAAAAGGACAGATAAAGAAAGGCTTTTAGGAAGAGGAGAGCAGAGTGTGCAGAAATGCACCGGCACAGCAGGGATGCACAGGGGCCTCAGGGGGCCCAACTGAAGGGCTCTTAACATGCACCAGGCATATTTCTGAATGCAGAACAACCTTATCATGGCACACAGGTCATGTGAAGAGTGTGTGTGCATATTTATGTGCTTTATATGTGCTTTTGCATATATATAAAACATTGTACATACATAACATGGCTTTTATATATTTTATGTTAAATAAATATAATGAAATATATATTTTGTATATATTTCGTATGTATAATATATAGTTTGTTCAGAAATATTACAAAAAAACTCAGAAATACTCTTTATATATATATATATATATATATATATATATATATATATATATATATATATATATATATATATATATATATATATATATATATATAGTATATATATTTATTAAATGTATTTTTTTCTAATATCCTACTGTGTGTGTACATTTTGTATTGTTTAGAACTATTGTAAAACAAATCCTAAATACTCTTAATATTGAACTTATTGTTTTTATTATATATTGGTTCCTGTTGTAACAGTACATTTCCCAGAATGCTCTGGTTTCCCCTTAATCTCAAAATGGAGTCAAACAGCATACAGTCTGAAATCAAATTGGTGCCATATGACAAAATCTGATGCTGTTAATTGATCTGACCTATGCTATAATTAGTTTAGATAAATGTTTAATCAGTTAATATATTTTGTATATATCAAGCAATATATCAGACATAATCAGTCGAAACGTTACATTGTAATTATTTATGTTCATGTATGTGTGCTGGAATAAAGCAACTTTGTTTACTGTGTTCAGTTTTTTTTTACTACTTCATTTACAACATAAGTTCAGTGATTTTCTCTTCCTGTCATTCCAGCTTGCTGCATTGTGGTCAATTTATTTCAAAATAATGAATTGAAAGGAGCCAGTTCTTAAATTCGAATTTTGCCCAACCCTGATAAGTAATTCTATTCTCTCTCTTTCCCTGTGTGTCAAGCAGAATTCCATCATTTGTCTCTGTAAGACACTTTCTCATTAGTCATCTCACTGACTCTCTGTGTCTTTGCTCTCATTGCAGTTAGTCTGTCATCAAAGTGCAGCACACATCTCACAGCAGCAACAACAGCTCTATCTACTGCACACACACACACACGACTGCAACACAAAATTCTTCAATAAGGGATTCATATGATAATTGTGTGAGGAACATACTGACATTTGTCAGTATTCACTGATATTCTTGCCTCTGCAGTAAAGTAGCGTCCACATATTACATGCAACAGCCGGAGGTGTCATTGACATCAAAGCAATAGTTCACCCACAAATGAGAATTTCCTAAAAAGGTCTTCACCCTCAGGCCATCCGAGATGTTGATGAGTTTGTTTTGGAGAAATCTAGCATAGCGTCACTTGCTCACCAATGGATCTTCTGCAGTGAATGGGTGCCGTCAGAATGAGAGTCCAAACAGCTGATTAAAAACATCACAGTAATCCACACCACTCCAGTCCATCAGTTAACATCCTGTGAAGCCAAAAGCTGAGTGTTTGTAAAAAAAAAAAAAAAAAAAAAAAAACACAAAAAAAAATTCCACCATTACAGTTTTTTTCAACTGCTTACACATAAAACCTTTACTTGTGACACAGTTTCTGAAACCTGACACTAAAATGCAAGAACCACACATGAAATCTGCAAAACCATACACTAATTCTCAGACTCGTACTTTAGCCTCTGTTTCAAGTGAAAAAAATGTTTAAATGATGGATTTGTTTCTTACAAACACACAGCTTTTGTCTTCTCCAGATGTTGATGGACTGGAGTGGTGTGGATTACTTGTGAATTATTGTGATGTTTTTATTAGCTGTTTGGACTCTCATTCTGGCGGCACCCATTCACTGCAGAGGATCCATTGGTGAGCAAGTGATGGAATGCTACATTTCTTCAAATATGATGAAGAGACAAACTCATACATCTCGGATGGCCTGAGGGTGGGTACATTTTTGGTAGATTTTCATTTTTTGGTAAACTATTCCTTTAAATACCAATGAACTAGAAAATAGATAAAACACAAGCCATATGGACTACTACTGCAATAAGATTAGTTTATTTATTTATTTTTTAGAGCTTGACAGCATCATTTTCATTAAAATTATTTTGTTTCTTGATCGATTTACTACTTTAATGCATCACAATTCATGAACATTGTGTCACAACTTCTTATTTCAATCTCATTTGTGATATAAAAGTTCACTAAATATGTTTATATAGAAACTCCATGAATAATATTCATTTGCATTAATGTAGCCTTGCTAAAACTGGGCCAGGGATTTCCAGTTCCCAGGATGCTTTGCATGTAACTGAATGTGGACTGTAACTGTGGAGAATAAGTAGCATTTCATGTGTTTTTATATTTTGAGACAACAGAGAGACTTATTAGTGTTTTGTGTTCTGATATATTGAGATTCAAAAGAGATTCTGTCAGCAGTTTTAAAGGTTACCATTATGGTGAAGAGTGGAGCATTTGTTTAGCTTCAGAATAGATGCACCAAGAACATCTATATTTACATTTAATTATTTAGCAGACAGTTTTATCCAGAATATGCCCACTTCTTATTTACAATTTTATTAACACTTTTGCATTATTTGTTGTTTAATATGGTTACACTTAGCATGCTAACAAGTGCTTTTCCCCAGTAATAGTTAGCTTAGCTGCTGGGCTGCTTTGGTATTTAGTGGCTTTATTATGTTTCAGGATTCTCACACACAAAGTGTTTCATTTAATGTTAAGAAAACCCAACCACCATCCACAATCCAATGAGCTCTGCCAAAGGATTAGTCACAAGAAGGAAAGTCACACGTTTGGAGTGGCATGAGGGTAAGTAAATGATTTTTTGGATGAACTAACACTTTAATATTTATTATGTAAAGCTTAAATGGGTTGCTGCGGCTCAGATTCTCTGGCCGTGAGTATTTGAACAGCAGAGCTGCTGCAATTCTGCTGAAGTTACACTTTTACTGCTGAGTAGAAACTTCACCTCAACTAAAGCTCCAATCCTCTCTCATGACCTTATTAGAACTGCAGAAGGGATTCACAGACTGTGTGTGTGTGTTGTGATGTTCGTCATCAATGCAGGGCATTAAAATTTGATGCTAATTTATCCCGCGCATGGGAGTGAATGTGGAAGAGATGATGAGTTTGCTGATGTCAATGGAAGTCTGTGTGTGAGTTTCTCCTTCAATGATGACTGTGTTAATGCTTTTGCTTTAGTAAGTGAAGTACTTGCTAAACTATTACTAAAATGTTCTGTGTTGTCTCTAGTGGTTGACAAACATTGTCTGAACAAGTCGGATCATTTAGAAAAGCATAATTTGGCATTTGTCCAATTTGTCGAGCATGCTCAAATTGTCTATTACAATTACTTTGCAATGTTTTAAAGACTTCTAAACAGTAAGCAACCAATTCCCGTGGGGGATTGAATTTGTGAACAGCACCACCTACTGATGAAAAGTTATATTTTGATGCTAAACCTGCTGCAGTTGTCATACTGTATATCCATAGTTTTGCTGATTCTCTATCATGCTTAAAAAAAGGTCTATAAAAATATCTCAAAGAAAATATTTGCACTGCAAGTTGTCAGTCTATATTCTGAAAATGCAGAATGAGACGGAGAGTTTGATGACAGAAACTTACTCAGACTGTCTGCTTATGTGCATTTCTCAGATCAGAAATGAAATTCTCAAAACTACTTGTTCAACCTCCACATCATCTAGTCGCTTGTGCACATCATAAAAGCAGATTGCTTTGGTACATTCATGCAACTGATTAAGTGCATGTGTCTGCGGTTTCCTACATTATCATTTGCTAATGTCATGTTGCTCAAAATGTATTATATAGCTCTCTGTGTAATACTTTTTCCCCTCAAAACATCTAAGCATTAGTTGACTGTAATTAAATGCAAATTGGTTGGTCTAGTTGTCATAATCTGTCAAAGCATTTTTTCTACACATTTCTATTAGAAAGGATCAATAGCTGAGAGGAGGAATAGGAGTAAGGATGCATGGTGGAAGGGTACAGAGGCAAAACAGAGGAAAAGGCAGAAGAGGCCAAGGACATAGGTGCATATCAGATTAAATAAGGGACACTGTGGACCATGTTGTCAATCATGGCCTAACAATAGCTGAGGTGGGTTTCCTGTGTTTGCCTTTGTAATTTTGTATTTTCACCTTTGTGCCCATACAGTATTTCTTGTTCTTTTCTTTAGAAATGGATTTATGGCATGCATAAGAAGTGCAGCCTTCTGCATTTCAATACCATAACTGTCATCCAAACTGTTGCCATATCGGGTAATACTAACAGAGTGCAATGTTATATTAACATGACTAAGCATTTTGACTATCTTGTTTGTGAACAATGACACAAGGACTTTTCATTCTGATGGCACTGATATGTTCACTGGCATAAATACTTACTTTTGAGAGATGAACTAAAGATTTTGAGTAAGTTACAGGCTTTTGCAGGTTATCCAGGTTATTTTGTGGTGCTGTTTGTATGAATTGTTTTGAGAAATGCACATACTTCTTTGCAAATATTAAGGGTGATTCGAGAAATGCACCAAAGCGGCTGATAAAAACTGTAGTCACTATAGTATTAAGCACAATCCAGCATACTGAGTTAATAATTTATGAATTATATTCTCAATTTATCTTACCAACATTGTAGGAAGACGTTCAAAATGTATGTTTTTGACAAAATGTAACATGGCAAAACATCAAGTAGTACTTCAAACCACTAATGCATTGAATTTAAAAACCTTTTCTTTTTTTTCTTTTTTTCTTTTTTTGCCATTCAAAATTCAATTGAGGTTGCCTCTAAAATGCCAGTTTTTCAGTTTGAATTAATATTGCATGCTTTATGCAATATTATTGCAAAATATTGCATGCAAAATAATGCATGCTTTAAATGGAATGAAGAACCCTATAAAACCCACTATATCATTCTCGATAAGCAAATGTCTAAACACACAATCTACTCATTTTAGACTTTTTAGCAAGTAATAGTTATTTTAGTGTAATTGTACAAACATCTATCTTCAGCTTGAGCTTCACGTGTACACTTATTGGACTGAAGCAGCTCAGTTTTTCTTGATTATCCATGCATAATTTTTTTAGAAGAATCATGTTAAAATTTGAGCCTCAAATATTATCATCAGACTTTTGAGGAACGTTTATGTTCATCTTTCAATCATCATTGTATTGCATTGCTTTATGTTTTGATAATCAAACTTTAAATATGACCTGAGACATATTTTTTGGGAAAGTGATAAGTGATATTTATATCATTTTATATATAAGTACCTGCTATACTGTTATAAAGATCTCACTGATTTAGATCAGAATTTCATCACTTTTTGTCCATATAAATATCAGCATCTGCACCAAATTGCATATTTTTGCTCAGTTTGGGTCTCTGGATAAAACTGAGTTGTTTATCGTCCATATTCTCACTATGTTAAACTAAATGAGCCATAAAACCCTGTATCACTTGTTATACTCAACAAGCAACACATCTGCATTTTTTTTTATATTTTATGTAAAGATTCAATAAACTGTTTCATTTCTTAAAAAATAGATTTTTCTGACTTCTCTTTCATACATCAGGCTTTACAGGGTTGATATCTACTCATATTAGAGGGAGCTTCAGGTTGGCCTGCTCATTTTTTTCTGAATGAGTCTCTACTATTGCGTGACTGTCTCTATTAGTCATCTCTTCCACTCTGCTGGATTCTCTCTCCGACAGCGCCGTACCTCAGTCTGATCCCCGCGGCGGCTCAACATGATGAAGACAGCGATGCAAAGGGTCATTGCTGAGGCACCCAAAAATAAACCAGAAAAGTCAAATGTAGACTGACCAGTGCTGCATCTGCGACTAGGTTTTTAGAAATGATACAAGCATGTGGCTGTTATTTCTTTCATAAGGACCATCAAAAAAATCTGTATATGATACTAGATCTTACTTACCTTATAAAGCCTACAGTATCACATCTGATAGGTTCATCAAGGCCTAAATTATCACTATGATGTAAAACACATTCTACTACATGGATTCTGTCTGATTCTCATCTGACTAATAATTTAGACTTTTTTAGCAAGTAAAAAGGCCTTATAGTGTAATTGAACAAACATCCACCTACGGTTTGTGCTTCATTTGTTTTTTTGCTGTGAAATCTTAAATGAACAGCAGACAACACCCCCCTCCCCATCCAAATACCCCAACATTTTTGGATTTATGACTTTTGACCACAGTTTCATGTCATCTAAAGTCTTTATTTATAGCTATGGTAGCTAACATACTCGTTATTCATAAAAACAGCTTTTTATAGCATATTTATCAGACAACAATTACACAATTTTGTTTATGTAACACCAGCAACATTACAGCAGCAGTTTTAATAGATGTTTTCTTTGTATTGTTTGACTCATAAGAAAACATGGCAAAATATTACTTAACTAATTTGTGTTTCCTGCTACATTTCACATACCAACCATGGTTTTACAAAAAATAAAGAAAAAAAAAACAACATGGTAAACAAAAATTAACAATGGTTTTGCTACATTAACCATAGTTTAACCATGGTATTTGTAGTAAAACTGTACAGATTTGTGACACATGCTCCGAAGTCCCGATCCAAATAAAAGAATTTGCGAACCACTCTGAATTTGAATCAAATGACTAGTGATCTGCGCTCTGAAGTCCTGACCTAAATAATGATTCGCGAACCAACATTTCAGATTGGGACTTCATTAATTACAACAACAGTGGTTATAGTACATACAGTATATTTAATTGTTTGATCAAAACTATGCTAGGGTCTGGGATAATTTAGCAGTGGCTGGGTAGGCCTATTGGTAGGGACATGCCCCCTGCATCCCTACTAAATTCTATGCCCCTTGATTGTTTTAATATTTCAGCCTGAAAACTTACCGGACTGAGGCAACATAACTTTACTTGATTATCCATAAAATCATTTTCAAATGTGAGTACCAAATATGATCATCAGGCCTTTGAGGAAAGTCTCAATCATCATTGTATTCCATTGCATTATTTGTTTTGATCATCAAACTAAGCATTTAAATATAATCTTACTAAGAAATTATATGGAAATATAGAGTGACAACTAATTTTTTTTTTAATTCTATGTAAGTATCTACTATACATTATAAAGATCTCACTGATTTACATTACAACTATAAAAATGTCATCCCTTTTTGTCCATATAAATATCAGCATCTGGACTAAGTTGCATATTTTTGCTCAGTTTGAGCCTCTTTAAAAAATATAGCTGCTTTGTCCTTAATATTTTCACTATATCAGACTATATGAGCCAGTCTGAAAAAATCCTGAAGTGTCATATGTAAAACATAAAGCATTTCATTTTATTTTTATTTTGTCCAAAGGTTCAGTAAACTGAATTCTCTGATTATTATTTCATATGTCAGGCTTTACAGGGTTAAAGTCACCATGAAATCAATATGGAATGAGCTGCGCTGAAGTTGATTTCTCTGGTTTCATACTCTAACTCTGAGCCTCAAAAAGCTACAAGGTTCAGAGAGGTTTGACAAAGCAGGATTCAACAAGAATTCAAAACAGAACAATCAACATCAAAAAAGAAAAGAAAAAGATTTTGCAGTGATTTAGAAATGCATTTCTCAAAGTAGTATGCATTAGAGCAAACATAATTCAAGCACACTAAATGTCCGCGGGCGGTTTGTAGGAGATCATTCGGTGAGCTGTACGTGACTCATGATTAGAGCATCAATGTTGGACCGCTTGTGTAATGAACTGATGGCTAATGTGCTCTTCTCTTGTCTTTTTGATTCCTAGCATCATTGTGTAACCTTTTATGTATTCATTTTGAAGTTATGTGATCTAGTGTTGTTTAGATGGAATCTAGAATGGAGATATGGAGGCCAGATTACATGCTAACCTTTGCAAAACCAGCACATGGTGCCAAATGAGAGCTTGTCTGTTCTCATCAGTTCTTTATTTATTTGCCTCTTTCTTCTTTTTGTTTCTTGGCTAGTTACAGACCATCTATATACTCTTGGATTGTTCTGATAAGACCAGTTTCATGTAAATATTTAACTAATTCGATTTCCAATTGATTATTTACTAGTAGACCTTTAAAATCCCATTTCCTTCCAATACATTCTTATTTTTCTTCCCTAAATCTCCTACAATTAAAGTCAAGTCAAACTTTGTTTGTAACGCACAATCATGCTTTTTGTTTACATTTACATGTGGTTTTTATCTGTATTTGACTTATGATAAATAATGTAGACTATTGTACAGATAATTTCTTCTCTCCTGTTTCTACTTAATTGATTTTTAATTAACTTTAATAGATTTGTTGATATTTTATTATTCTCTACCTTTATTATCTGTATCCCAAGTGTTTTGCCAGTGTTGTTTTTAATTAATGATGTACCTTCATCCCCCCCATCCCCCGAGGGGAGTTTCTTTTTTGTTATACACTCTTAGAAGAAAAGGTTCTATATATAACCATAAAAGCTTCTATCAGGCGCTTCATATATGGAACCCCTAAAAGGTTCCATATGGAACCCCTTTTAAGGGTTCAATCAAAAGAACCCTTTAGGGTTCTTTGTAGCCAGGAAAAAGGTTCTATACAGAACCCTTTAGGGGTTCCCATTATGGGATCATTCTTTGGATTTATTTTTGGTTTTATTTTAATTGCATTTTAAGACTTAAACAGCTCATATAGCTATTTTATAACTAAAAACTGAAATAACAATAAGCAAGTGTTGTGTGATCATTTAAGACAATTTTATTAGCATTTACAGTGACAAGCAATATATACTATAACAGCAATCCACAGTGCAACAGTTACGGGGATTAACATAAATATATCTATTCATACTTTTTATTATTCTTATCTCTCTAGAATAGCACTCATCATTTTCAACCCCCTTCACCTTATCACCCATTCAACATGTCAGTCACAAATATATGTTGATTGCTAGAATCCACCAAAAAAAAAAAAAAATTTTGCACAAATAAATAAATTGAAAGTTAACTTGCAAAAAGTACTTACTTACTTTACATAAGTAAAATGAGAATGTGAAAAGTTTGTCATCAAATAGTATATTAATGACAGTCTTATTCTGCATCTCACCACCAGGTCATTACCCTTTACCTTAAATAAATGTCAAGTATTTACCACATTCTCCTATAAACCAAGTAGTAATTTTTGTATACTGCAACTTTTGCCAATTCTGTAACCCATAAGAAATGGTGAACCACATGTTTCTGAAAAGGGAGCTAAAAGACTAACTAGTAGTATTGTTTTTAAATGTATAAGCATTAAATGTCAATTTGTTGGTATAAATTAATAGGTTGATTCAGTTTTTCTAAGATTGTATGTTTCAACGCTGTTATTATTTATTTATTCTTCTAATTTGATGCTTTCTTGCGTCTCTGGTCTCGTCTGGTTTCATCTGTTTTCTTCTGATCTGGTCTGGTTTATTCTTCGTCTCGTTTCGTTCTGTCAGCACGTGAATAAACATGAGCGGTTGAATTATTAGCATCAGTTCTACCGTATCTGAGCGTAAATGTAGGTTTAACGCGTCTTAAATCAATTACACGGCTCAACAAAACAGCCTGCGGTGATTTGATGTTGCACGTCATTCCTTCCTGTTTGCTCAGAGAATGCAAATAACGCTGCTGTGCTGACATTTGCAGCTAAAAAGCGGTGGGTTTGAGTCTGAGCAGGAGAGTTTCACAGCAGCTCAACGCTCGTCGTCCTGCAGATGTAATGCGACACCGCTGACCGGCGCGCGGAGTAATTCGGAACACAACGCGCGCGAGAGAATCAGATGTAATGGATTTGATTCTCACTTCCTCCAGGCCATTTTCTGCGCTGGTGGAAAATTAGAGCGAAATGGATCTTTCTCAACTCAGTATGCTGGATCGTGTTTAACGCTCTGTTTATGTTCATCAAAATCTCATCAGTCTCCTTTGCATAACTTATAATTCATATTGCAGATATTTAATTTTCATTAGATATGTTATCATTTGAACATTCCCTTTTACGTTTCATTTGAAGCATTCAATGTCTATGTTAAGGAAATTCAAATATTTGAATATTAAAGCATTCTAAATTGATTTTTAAATACAGCGAATCTGTACAGTTTTCAGTTTCAATTAGTGATTTTAAGTATTAGCCTACTATATATTTTGTCGTGCTTAGTCAAGTCAAGTCAAGAACGTCTTTCTACAACTTTCATTTTATGTTCAAAAAGTAATTACGCCTCTGCTAGATTGAGTTTAACGCTAGGTACTAATATAAACAGAGAGTGTGCGTAACTGTTTATGTCCATCAAATAACAATCAGGTAGAAACACAGAAGAATAGTCCATCTTTTTGTAAGCAAATGATTTGATCTGTCATAACCAATTCAGCTCAGTGTATTAAATCTACCTGCTAGAGCCCCCTGCTGGTAATACTTAATAATGCAGGAACTCAACATAATGTGCCAATAATGTTCATTCAAAACCAATTTGAAGAGAGAAATACAGGTGTTTTTGTCGCCTGGAATTGATGTGTGTTTGCGTGTGTGTGTGTGTGTGTGTGTGTGTGTGTGTGTGTGTGTGTGTGTGTGTGTGTGTGTGTGTGTGTGTGTGTGTGTGTGTGTGTGTGTGTGTGTGTGTGAGTGTGTGCGCGCGCGATTGTAAAAATACCTCAAACTAGTTTGCATGGACAGATTACGTTCCAAACGGGATTATAATGAAGAGCCAAAGGTTTTGTGAGTGGGATGCTGCTGTCTCATTAAGTGCGTGGTAAATCCATATTTTTGAGAGGGAAATATAGGCTTTCCGATATTTTTCCCCCTTTAGAAGATCAACACTGAAAGCACTAGATTTGATTAAGAATATTCAGACAAATATCAGAACACTGAGTCTCATGCTTAATACTTTTAATCCATTTTAGATTACAAGTCTTCAGTGTCACATGATCCTTGTGCTGCATATTATAATTGTGTAAACTGTGATACAGTAATAAGTAAGCAAGCATATGAATCAGTAAGATTTCCAAGATTCAAGATTCAAGATTTTTATTTGTCACATACACAATTATATAGAGCATATATAACCAGCAGTGAAATGTGAGTCAGGTCCGCTCCATGGACAGTGCAATTATTAAAGAATACAACACAGATGAAAATATACATAAATATAGCTATGAAAGAATGAAATAAAAGTAAACAATAAAAATATAAGAATAAAATATGATGTTATATAAAGAGATGTATACGTAGAATTAAATATATAGTGGAAAATAATGTGCATGAAAGTAAACTGTAGTCTTAAATAATAAGATACACAGGAATGTACAAGAGGCAAATGTGCAAACAGGTTGACACTTACAGTATGTCAATGTGAGGTAGTGAATGATGAAATATCTTACTGATAAAGTGAATATTAAGTGGAGACATGAAGATGTTAAGAGGCTGGTTTTGAGTTTAGGAGCCTGATGGCCTGGGGGAAGAAACTCCTCCTAAGTCTCTCAGTTTTTGACATCAGGCTACGGAAACGCTTACCAGATGGCAGCAAAGTGAAAAGATGGTTACTGGGGTGAATGGAGTCCTTGATGATTTTAACAGCTCTGCTTTTGCAGCGTTTGAGGTAGATGTCCTGCAGAGAGGGGAGAGCAGACCCTGAGATGCGCTCAGCTAAGCGCACAACTCTCTGCAGGGCTTTGCAGTCATGACTGGAGCTGTTCCCATACCACACTGAGATACACTGAGTCAATACACTTTCAATGGCCCCTGAATAGAAAGTTTTCAGGATTGCAGGTGAAACCCTGAATTTTCTCAGCTGTCTCAGATGGTACAGTCTTTGCCTGGCTTTATTAACCTGAGTTTGAATGTGTGTAGTCCCAAGTCAGGTCCTCGGAGATGTTTACACCGAGGTACTTGAAGCTGCTCACCCCTCTCCACAGGGGTCCCGCTGATCATAAGAGGAGTATAGGGCTGCTGCTGTCTCTTCCTGAAGTCAACAATCAGCTCTTTAGTTTTACTCACATTCAGAGAGAGACAATTGTCCTGGCACCATGATGTTAATTTCTCTACCTCATCCAAGTATGCGGTCTCATTATTGTTGGAAATGAGGCCCAGAACCACAGTATCATCAGCAAATTTAATAATAGATGTGGAGCTGTGGGAAGACACGCAGTCATGTGTGTAGAGAGAGTAGAGCAGGGGACTCAGGACACAGCCCTGTGGAGCTCCTATGTTCAGTTGTGCTGCATATTATAATTGTGTAAACTGTGATACAGTAATAAGTAAGCAAGCATATGAATCAGTAAGATTTCAAATGAAACTTTCTATTCATTGAAGAATCCTGAAAAACAAAATGTATCACGGTTCCCACAAAAATACGAAGCAGCACAACAGTTTTCAACATTGATAAACATATTTACACAGTATATGCATATAGTCAGTCAGTAAGGAGTTTCTGTAAATTATTGCATTTGTGCAAGTTCTCCATGAAATCGTCAGCATCTTAGATGCAGCCTCCAGTCTGTATGCCTGATGTACTTGATTTGCTTTATGATCAGACAGAAGTGTTATGCAAGAGAAGGTTCAGAGATGAAGAACTGAAATAATGAGGATGGTGCTCGTCTGCTCACTTTGAACGCTCCACATACTGTACATGCTACTTATGAACGACTCTGAAAAAAAAAAATCCCACAGACTTACAATGAAGGATGGGCCCCAACCATTTAGAACATCTTAAAAATATCAATGCAGTACCTTAGAAAACACATCGCAATACCTGTTTTCTCACTGTTTCCTTCACAGATTCTCAGCAAAGTGTTGCATTGATACCTATCTTTGTCTTTATGCTTTCCCAACACTTAAATGTGCTCATGAATAATGAATCTTGACATAGGAGGAAGAGATTTGCTGTCTTTTTTCAATGAGAATAAACAAGAAGAATTACACACCGCAGAAGCATGATGTGGCGCTATAAATAGAAACGTGGCTTCTGCTTCAGGCTGTGATTGTATTTGCACAGGTCAGGGCTGCTATCATCTGCAGAGGGAAGGTTGAAAATAGGAGACTTCCTGTGTTTCAAAGCTAATAAATCAAAAATGCCAGATATAAGAAAGGTTGTGACCTGAGCGGTGATTGACATGTCATTGTTCTGCGATGTTCTGTGAGTCCAGGAAAGGAATCGATGGAGCTCTTCGTGAGTTAATGTAGAAAAGCCCACACATGCATTACTAGCATGGCATTCAGCCAGACTACAGGTGTGTGTGTGTGTGTGTGTGTGTGTGTGTGTGTGTGTGTGTGTGTGTGTGTGTGTGTGTGTGTGTGTGTGTGTGTGTGTGTGTGTGTGTGCGTGTGTGTGCAGCCCCTGCATTATGATCCACTGATGCCATCCACATGACAGCCAGTGATTCATATATTTTGTAATGGACATGAGTTTCTTGTTAATATCTCTGAGATCATTAAAACTGTATTAAGCCCTTGTCTGTTTTAAAGAGGACATCATGGGGTTCTCTGAGATGCCAAATAGTTTGTGATATGGTAAATAGAATTGATTAGAACCTTTACTGATATTTGTGGGTGGGGAAATTGGTTAAAAAATTGTTAAGATTAGAGCTGTAAGACAATTATTGTATTGTAGAGTCAGCATTTTTGTTTCGGTCATTTAAAAAAAAAAAAAAAAAAAAAGACTCATCAGGATCAAAGATTTACTTGTTTTTTTGTCAAATATCTGGGTGACCAGGTTCCAAGAGTAAATAATAGACAAACAACACAAACAGTGTTTTATAAGGACAGAAGATATAACTTAGATACTCTGTGAATCTGATACTAATATTTATTATAGTATGAGTTAAATGATCATTATTGTATGAGTTAAGTCTGGAATAAGAGGAATTCAAGTTTGGTTTGGTTTTGTAGAAGTAATAATGTAATATAGTATAAAAACAGATTTTAAAGAGTATTTACAAAAAATAATACAAAAATAAAAAGGAATTTATGCTCACCAAGGCTCCATTAATTTGATAAAAACAACAACAACAACAACAACAACAAAAAATCCAATTATATTGTGAAATATTATTACAGTTTTAAACAACTGTTTTCTATTTGAATAGATTTTATATATTTAATCCTCTGGTTCAAAGCTTCAGTGTCACATGATCTTCAGAAATCATTCTAATATGCTTATTTACTGCTCAAGAAACTTTTCTGAAAACAAACAAACGTTCAGAATGTTTCTTTAAAACAGTTTTTGCGGAAACCATTATATTTTTCAGGATTCATTGATGAAGAGAAAGTTTAAAAGAACAGGATTTATTTAAAATAAAATATTTTGTAACAAAAACACACACACACACACACACACACACACACACACACACATATATATATATATATATATATATATATATATATTCATATATATTTCAGCAAGAATGCATTAAATTGATAAAAAAAGTGACTGTTAAGTGAACTGTATTTTTGTTACAAAATATTTTATTTTAAATAAATGCTGTTCTTTTAAACTTTCTCTTCATCAATGAATCCTGAAAAATATAATGGTTTCCGCAAAAATGTGAAGCAGCACAACTGTTTTGAAGAAACGTTTCAGAACATATATATATATATATATATATATATAGATATAGATATATATATATATATATATATATATATCCTATATATATATATATTATATATATATAGATAGATATATTCTCACAGACATTCTAACTGACCCCAAACTTTTGAACGGTAATGTATATAATTATTATAAATTTTTATTTTACATAATTAAAACTCTGTAATTA
The DNA here is from genome assembly GCF_018340385.1 of Cyprinus carpio. Taxonomy (NCBI): domain Eukaryota; kingdom Metazoa; phylum Chordata; class Actinopteri; order Cypriniformes; family Cyprinidae; genus Cyprinus; species Cyprinus carpio. Next base: position 21,949,108 of record NC_056616.1, on the reverse strand, counting down.
TGTAAACCTACAATCTAAAGACCTTTGTTTGTTCGCTGATTTCCCAGTGAAATATTATGAGCGCTGAATCTTTGCTCTGCTGCTCTCGCCTGCGCGCTTCCCTCATTCCCCCTCCAGAGTTCGATGCGCTCGGCTCTCGGCTCTGCCTGGAGTTCTCAGTGCGGCGACAGCGGTGCTGAATATGGCGACAGACGGGATGATTTTAACAAACCACGACCACCAAATCCGGGTCGGCGTCTTGACAGGTAAAGGCCAGAATCCTTCAAGTCATCCTGGGGTTTATGTTGAGGGAAAGTGGCCGCGTATTTCCAGCTGTTTGCCAGCGGTGCCTCTCCTCCCCAAGTGTGTGTGTGCGTGCGTGCGTGCATGTGTGCGTTTGTGTGTGTTTCTCTGCTGGTCAGCGGTGATTTAAAGCCTTTTCCCTCTTTGCCAGAGATTAATTTACCTGCCAATCCTCCTGCACGAAAAAAAAAACAGTCCAGCTTCTGGTTAATGTGTATCTGTTATATTATAATGAAATTTCAAAGGAGGATATAGCTTTATCTGCGGAATTATTTTGTGTGTGTGTGTGTGTGTGTGTGTGTTGCACCTTTAAAAATAGCTCATCGTTCACGCTACAGCGTTCCATGAGCACTTTTAATTCAGTTAATGTTGTATTATTTGTGAAGTACCCGGTCATTTAGACATCGGGGATAGAGATGTGATTTACTGTCAGAGACCGTGGATGCAGTGGGTTGATATTAGTGAGGATTGCTGTGAATCGTGGGCAGAATGCTGGTTTCCTCTCTGCATGACAGTCTTGTTAATGCAAACATGCCTTCGCCGGTCATTTCCATTCGTGCTTCATGTTTTTTCAGTGATGTTGGTTTATAACGAATGTTCGAGCAAAGATTGTATAATGTGCGATTAATTCCCTTCCTCTGTCAAAAATGGTATAAAATCAAATGCAGACCCGAGTTACTGAACGATGGTATTTTGTGTTTGAAATCTTCTTAATTGGAAGGATAATACAGCTTTAGGCAGAGGGAAAAAACCCGAAGGCCACGGATTTTCGTGTGATGTGATTGGTGATAACCCTCTCATGGAAATCCGCTGGTGAAGGTGGTAATGTGCAAAGATGGAGAGAGAGAGGGAGAGAGAGAGAGAGAGAGAGAGGAGCTCCATCCAGCTCTGAGGGAAACCCCGCTTCACCTCCCCCCTCCACACTGCTGTAGAGCGGGGAAACCAGTAGCAGTGGCGGCGCTGTCCATGGTGCTGAATTATAGCGGTCGCTCGATGCGCGCTGTCCGCGGTGCTGAATTGCTGCGGCCGTTCGAAGACCGCTCTCCGCGATGCTGAATTGCCGCGGCGGCTTCATGAGCGCTGTCCGCGGTGCTGAAATGTTGCGACTGCTCCGTGAGCGCTGTCCTCGATTACATCTAGCGCTATATATTGTGCTGAAATATAAGCAACAGTCGCTTCTTACTGGGTTATTTCCGTATATGTTCTGCTCCGTCATTTATCAGATGGTTTTTGTTAGGGCAGGAGACATTGAAGGGGGACACATTCCCCCATATACCATTGGATTTGGCCCCAAATTTAATTACAGACTTGCTTTTATCAGTACATTTATGACAGAGGATGTCCCATGGGAGTAACCTAAGGATATGTATTCTGCTTAGTTGCACAATGCATCAAGCCTATTATTTTTCATTTAAAATATTACATTTTTTAGCAAGAGGAAATGTACAGGGTAGTAAGGGCTACTGGGGTATTTGTCTTCCATCTTATGATCTGTCACCAGGCATCGAACAGGACATTCCCCAAAGTTTTCAGATTAGTGGCTTTTTTTCAGTAGCTGATTCCTAAAATGATTACATTCATACATTAATTTGTGTTTTATATGAAGTAACTATTAGCAAAGACAGTCCCCATTAAGTAAACAGAGGATATATTCTCAACAGCAGAATGGATTATACCTTGGAGGGTTTGAACAAACAACCATTTGGTATATAATGTTTGATTTTTCTAGGTAAACAGGGCTGCTATTGTATTGACCTGCATTGTTCAGAACTATCTCATTTATCAGAAACTTTTATCAGTACACTTATTACAGGTTTGGTCACTATGGTGAAATGTGAGGTTAAGAGTCTTACACAAGAGCACAATGGTGTGTTCATAGATCACTTCTTTTGGGACTTGGACATACAGCCTTGTGGTTACAAATCCAGATGACCAACTACTGGTTTGAAGGGCAAACAGTGATACTGGGGTGTTGCCCTGCATTGTTCTGTAGTGCTTAGCCATTTATCAGATGCTTTTATCAGTGCACTTTAGTAGGACGGTCCACTTGGACCTCAGGTTAAAGTATCCTGCTCAGTGGCAAAGTGGTGATAGTTCATGACTTGCTTCTTTAACCGCTAGACTATAGCACCGCTGGTGTATTGGCCTGCATTTTTTTGTCATATGCTTTAATGTGATTAACTCGTCAGCATTGATATCAAACACCTTAAAAACCTCTAGTGTATTTCACCACACATTGTCAGTAAAGCAAGTACAAGCCAGCAGACACATACATGAACATGCAGTTGTCATGCTTGTCATGCATCAGTTTACTTTTGCGACCCCTTCTATTCAGAGATGACATTTGAACAGGAAGATCGCCAATATTTGTCCTGGTAACAAATCTACCATTTCCACTTCTACTAGTGACCCTCTCTCTCTCTTTCTCTGTGTGTTGAGGGAAATGAAGACAGGAAGGTAAAAAGAAAGAGGAGAGAGATATCACAGTCTGTGTGTGTCATCTGACCTTTTAGAAATCTCTCTCTCCTTGCTGTTGCTCTTCCCTGTGTGCAGCTGTGGGATTTCACGATGTTGAAAAGTGATTTCGTTCCGTATCTCTATCTTGCCAGTCACCTCTGAGACTCTCACTTACAGGCCATTGAAGTATCTTTATTATCAACAACGTAAAGATAAAGATGTTCAGTGATCAGAGCTGATAGTGTTGACCTTTGACATCAGTCCGTGTTGTTACTTCAATCTTGTGTGCCTGTGCTTGACTAATCATCCAATGACGGAGGGCCCCGTCCACATCTGCTCCATCTTTCCCAATGACAATAAGGTCATGTGACCAGAACTGTCCCCATCTTTGGGGTAGAGAGGAGCTTTGGTTGGCATAGCAACACTGTGGCGGTTTTAGGAACATGACAAGCATACTGCAACTCCAAGATGTAAGGTGGGGTCATAGTGTGACACCTGGAAACACACACAGACTGTGAAACAATACGGAGCTGTTGTTGGAGCCATTGAACTTTCATTCACTTGGATTGCCTATATTTTTTGAGGGCATTGAGAAAGAATTTCACTCATGTGAATGAGTGTCTGTTGAGTGTTTTTAAGAACTAGCCATTGGTATTGGTGCATATTATTAAACTCATTTTATCCAGTGTTATTTAAGTATTGTTTATATTATTATTATTATTATTATATAGTATTTATTTATCTTTTAAATTAGCTTCTAGTTTTGTATTTTCAGTCTTCATTTTAATTTAAGTTTTAGTGATTTTGTTACTTGATTTGGCATTTTTATTTCATTCTGTATTTATTAATTTGTATATACTGTTATTTTACTATTAACTTTATTTTTATTTCAGTTTTATCATTTTAGAACTTAATTCATATTAATTCAGTTCAGCAATTAGTTGCCAAAGCAATATTTTTTTCGTGTAATATTTATATTTTATTTCAGCTTTATTTTAATTAACAAATCTTAAATTAAAACACTGGTTCCATGTAGTGTTTGATTTGCTGAAATCATGTAACACATAAAATGCTAATCTACTGGAGCCAAACGGAAATTAGCATGTCATTGGTTAAGAGATTTGTCATGCTGCAATTAAAGATCACATGATTAACAGATCCAACCGAAAGGGTTCCAGTTTCTTCTTAAGTGTAGTTTAGGTTCATGTTTCAGTAGCTGTTGGGTTTTGAAATATTTAGTTCCACCCCCTTTTAGCACTGTGTCTCCAAATGGCTTCTTTTTTAGCATCCTCACCTTGGTGAGTACTGACCTAAAAATAAACCCGATCTGACCTTGAGAAGGACCGCCATCTTCCTGTCACTTCTACAAAACATGAGTTACTATTAAGGGGACCAAGGAAAGTAGTTCAGCTCAGAAAACCTTTTAACTGATCAGTGGTTCACACTGGTTTTGTATATAAATGCTCATTGCAGTGTTTTTTTTTTTTTTTTTTTTTGATGGTACTCATATTTGCTTGATTTTATCTTCTTTTCCAATCATTAAAGGTGTTTGATTAATCAAGCATAATAAAGAATACATTTGAATTTAGGTAGCAAACAGGATGCAGAATTACAATATGAATTTGAATGTAAGGAAGTACAATTATAATAGATTTAAATTCATTTTAATGTAGTTTTCAGGGTTGTTCTAGTATCATTAGGATACTATTGTAGTTTTGTATTAATATTTTACATTTTTCATATTTTACATTTTCATTTTAATTTAAAATTTTGTTGTGTGAGTGAGTGTGTGTTTTTTTATTAAAAAATTTGCTTTTGATTTATTTGTTTCTATATGTGTGTCTGTGTGTGTGTGTGTGTGTGTGTGTGTGTGTGTGTGTGTGTGTGTGTGTGTGTGTCAGTAAAGTTTTTATTAATTCTTTTAAACTAAATTTAAGATGAAGTATACTTTTTTATATATTTTATTTTAATTAATGTTTAATGTCAAGATAAGGAACTGTTTTTTATTGGTTTTAATTTTAGTTTTGTTAACTATAATAAAATTGGCAATTTTTAGCAGTTTAACTCCAACAGCTTTGAATGCCATCTTGCTAAAAGCCTTGTTTGAAAGATCTGAACAAAGTTTATAAAGCCTTGAAGTTTTATGGTTTATACAATGGATTTATGGCGACACTGTAGATGGCACCTATAGAAATTTGTACATATTTCACCGTATTTAATAACTTAACTCTTGTGTATCAAGGTCAAAGAACACTTAATTTCCCAGAATTAATCACTCACATTAAATTTCTTTGAATTGCAATTCAGTAACATCCAATTCAAATGTACACCCATACATTGAAAAGGAAACAATTCTTAAATTCTAAAATTTTCACAGCTCTGTAAAGCAGTTGGACTTAGGGTATAACTTTCACCCGTCAGATGCTAAAATGGGTGATAAATCATTGTGACAGTGACAGAGCACTTCTGCTTTCATTTGACACAGCGCTGTCATTATAGTAATTACATAAAATGCATTACTTTTAACTTGTCAAGCTGTTTGTATGCCTCATTAGTAAAGTGCAGTGTATTGTTGTCTAATTGTTGTTTTCTGTTAAAGCAAAACTAAAACTCTCTGTGTGTGTAAATTGACCTGACAGTGATCAGAGATTGCGAGCCAGATGTTTCGATGGTCAGTGTTATCGACACAAATGGAAATGAGAAGTTTTATGTCCTCACCCCGGCATCTCTCGTAAAGGTTTTAATTTTTTTACAGCTGTGATTTTACACACGCATATCACCTTTCTGCATGTCACTGAGCTGGATTCTGTCTAAACTTGTGTTCTTCCACAGCAGGACCATTGAAATTCAGTCACTGAACTGAACTGCCAATGAGGAAACTCTGCCGCAGACAGCACACAACTCTCTCTTTCTCTCTTTCTCTCTTTCTCTCGTTCTCTCTTTCTCTCTCTTGCTTCTTAGCTCTAGCAAATCTGGATAGCACAGGATTGTGTGGGCGGCATTCCAATCTCACATGTGTATCAAAGAGACATGCATCGACCACATTTACACAAGCTGCTAAATTTAGACGCCTGACAAAGTCATAAATAGTTATAAGATACAGTGCCCACTGGTTATTTAGCATGAGCAATTGAATGTGTGTGTGTTTTAACTCTTCTCCTTCCATGTCTTTTTCCGATCTGAGCTCAGTTCTTCTGCCAGGTTTTTTGAGTTAGTCACCTGAATGTAAATGCCAGGTGACTAATGAGTCTATTTTAAATGAATTATTACAATTATCCCATTTATGGATTAAAAATAGCAGCATGCCAGATTGCAGGTGCTATTTTTAATCAATACATGTAAATAGCATAACAGCATTCAGATCTTTTTGTTTAATGCATTTGTATGCTTTGCGCTTTCACATGATGCCTATTCATAAACTACTGGGTGTGTGTGCATTTTTATCTTATAGATAGAAAGATGAAACTGAGAAAAAGCAATGATTTTGCAAAACATATTTTCCATGGCCATAGCTTCTAATTTATTTGCAGCGCTGTTTTTATTTTGGATTTCAGTCAAGTGTGAACTTGTGATACCATTTTTTCCCGTTTTACGTTTCTGCGCGTCTCACTTTCTGGCACTGTTTTGACATGGGGGTAGAGTCAAGGGATGGGGGCGTGTACAACAGGCCTACCTCAAAGCTACATCATCAGCTGGAGACTTAAAGCGCAACAGATGGAGTCAGCATGGCTGCGCAGAGGTCGATAGCTGTCGATAGATTTTGTTTGATAAGATGTTTTCCTACTGGTCCCTGAAACGGGGGATTTTTGTCAGTAATGATAATTAAATGATATTTTGAAGAATGTTTCTCTGTGTTGGCATCTTGGCTTGTTTCGGTCTGTCATAGAGAAATAAATTACATCTAAACTGCCAGTAGGTGTAAATGATTTATTAACTCATTTAAATCAAACGATTCGTTCAAAAATCTTTATGAATGAACTGTTGAATTAATGGCTTGCTCGATTTATTCAAAAACAGCCATTCCCCCTCTCTCATTTAGCCTCAATTCTTTTGCTTGTGTGGTAAAGCTAAAAAAGTTTCATGCTTGATTTATAGGGTATTCAAACAACTGTAAATAAATTTTGGACCAATTAAGAAATAGCCACCTTCTATGGTCTTCTTTTAATGATGTATCACTGGAAAGTTTTACACAATGCTCAACATTATTAATCTAAATCAGTAAACTATCAAACTTATATAATGTCAAAAATTATCAATACCAAGATAAAGTTAAACAAATCTGCATGATAAAGTTTTACACAATGCTCAACATTATTAATCTAAAGGGGATGGTGGTTTTACAGAGGGGATGCTTACTGTCAATTTTATTTTTTCAACAAGGGGAATGCCATTCCCCCTCACAACCCCTCAATTCGAGCCCTGCTTGTAGGCTGTAAAATAAACCAATGTACCCCATCAATGATTCTTTAATGAAGGACAAGCTCGCATAGGTTGTACGCAAAGTAAATCTATGCTAAGGTGAACAGATTACTGAAATGAAATCCAGAGACATTTCCTATAGTTCAGTGGTTAAAATATCATTGAATTCTCACTTAACTATGATTTTAAAAAACGGTGACAATATATTTTTGTATGTTTTTGTTTTTTAATTGTTGTGGGTTTCATATTGTTAAGGAGCGAACAAGACGAGAGACATTCGGATCCATTTGCAAAGCTTTATTTAAAGACGTGGTCAAAACAGGCGATGGTCAGACAATGGCAAACAGGTATGTTATGGGAAAGACACAAGAGTAGTCCAGTGAACAAGCGTGGTCGATCTCCGGTGAACAATGTCCAAACAGGGTAATCCAAAGGGTTAATCCGAAACACAGGCGACGGTCCAGGCGAGGGGTAAACAGTATCCGAACAGGGTGAGAAGAGAGGGGAAATCCAAGACAGGTGACATACTTCAGGGCAAGCAGAGATCATACAGAAATGAGATACACAGGCTAGGATCAAGATACGAATGACTAAGGCAATAAACAGTATAAAACTAGACTTTGACTAAGAAAAATTAGGAATGGCTCCGTAATGTAGCTATCACTTGGAGGGCAATAAACGCTAGACAATACTCGGCCCCGATTAATGGTTAGGGCCTCATATATAAAGTGGACAAGTCCATGGTTTTGTGACACATATATTAAAATATAATGTTATCCATTTGCAGTCTGTTTCAAGAGACACAGTGTAACATCTATTTTGCGTAATATGTAGTGTAAGAACATCACAATCCTTAAAAGTAAACTAAATCTATTGATAGTATGCACAATGACAGAAATGAATAGCAGATTCCAACATATTCACATGAGTAAATTATCTTCTTTAACTCATGCAAATGCAAACAATGTTAATACTAATCACATTTACTAAAGAAAACAATACTCATTTTAACAAATAAAAGGAAACAATCCCCTTGCCTCTACTCAGCCATGCTGACTCCATGTGTTGCGCTTTAAGTCTCCAACTGATGATGTAGCTTCGAGGTAGGCCTGTTGTACACGCCCCCATCCCTTGACTCTAACCCCATGTCAAAACAGTGCCAGAAAGTGAGACACGCAGAAACGTGAAATGCAAAGGGCAAAAAACGGTATCGCAAGCTCACACTTGATTGAAACACATAATAAAAGCAGCATTGCAAATAAATTAGGAACTATGGCCATGGAAAATATGTATTGCAAAATCATTGCTTTTGCTCTGTTTCATTTATATTTTGCAATTCTTTATTTTTGTTTGCAAAAAGCACATTTATTTTTTTCAATACTTTCATTTTCATTTGCAAAACATTATTTTCTTTTGAATACTTCAGTTCTTTTGCAAGTATATGTGGCCCTATTTTGACTCCATAGTGGATGAATGGATAAAGTGATGGATGTATGAATAAAACAATGGATGGGTGGGTGGACAGATCAAAATGAATGGATAAAGTGATGGATGGATGGATGGATGGATGGATGGATGGATGGATGGATGGATGGATGAATAAAACAATGGGTGGATGGATGATGGATGGATGGATGGATGGATGGATGATAAAACAATGGATGGATGTATGGATAAAACGATGGATGGATGGATGGATGGATGGATGGATGGATGGATGATAAAAAAATGGATGGATGGATGGATGGATGGATGGATAAAACAATGGATGGATTGGTAAAACGATGGACAGATGGATAATTGGATAAAACGATGGATGGATGGATAAAATGATGGATGTGTGGATAGCTGGAGTTTCAGGCCTAACAGGCACAGACTGGCAAGCGTAGCTGGGTGTTTTGTTGTTGTCGTTGTCTTGCTCTTGCATGCCATGATCTCCATTTGGACAGACTGTATTGTTAGTTTGCTTACTGCAACACAGCCAAAGTGAACAAAGAGAGAGTCTCATCTGGACAAAATACATCTTTACGCTTTAGTGCTTAATTTAAACACGTGTATAAGTGTGTGTGTGTGTGTGTGTGTGTGTGTGTGTGTGTGTGTGTGTGTGTGTGTGTGTGTGTGTGTGTGTGTGTGTGGTGTGTGTGTGTGTGTGTGTGTGTGTGTGTGTGTGTGTGTGTGTGTGTGTGATTGCAAAAGGGGTTAATGCATCTAAAAAATGAAAACTTTTTGGACTTACCTCAAATCCTCCGCCATAATTTTACAGATAAACACACAAATGAATCAACCACGTGCTCCAAATACTCTGACATACTGACCTTTCGAATGGATTTGGGATTGAGTTCATCTTTTCACACACAGGAAATGGTTGTGTTTGAGAATTGAGTCTAGATGTAATGCAAAATGAAGCTCTCTGCAATGTTAAAGTCAACATGAAATCAACAATGACCCTATTTACGTAACACCTGTTCCTGTGCTTCTTTTGAATGATTTATTGCAGTGCATGTTATTGTAAAAAGAAAAATATGTCTATCCACTTAAAACATATTCTGATCAATTCCTGATGGATTAATGTCAAGTCTTGAGCTGTTTTATTGTTGTTTCACTCAAAAAATAGTAAAGTAACATGGATTGTGAGTGTTTGGTGTTGACTTTGAACATGTGGCAGAGAGGTTTTTTTCTGCGCTGGACTCATTAAGAGCCGCTGTAACACACACGTTATTGCCAGTAAAAAAGAATTGCTGTCAAAGGGACGGTGAACATGAGTTTGTGTGTGTTAAGATTAATAGATCATGACATTACATGTCATGATACTTTGTAAGAGAGTTGTTTTTTGTATGTAGCCATGCTGGACATTTGTTTTAAGCTTGACATGCCCATGAAAAAAAAAGGATTTGGAAACAAATCACATTTACAAATATATATCAATTGCATTACATTAAAAAAATCAAACACTTTTTAAGGAAAGTTTACATTTTAGTAATTTAGCTATGTGCTTGCTTTATTTTTTTATTTGTAGATTTATTTATTTTTATTTCCGTTTCATTTATAATATTTTAGCACTTTAGTTTATTTAGAGATGGTTGCCAAGGCAACATTTATAATTCATCTTATATTTTATTTATTTTATTCTATTTAGTAAAGCCAATTTGTAACAGTTTTAGTTTTAATATTAGTAAGCAGACTAATAACAATGCAGCTAAGTTTTTATTTTATTTTATTTTATTTTGATTTCATTTTATTCTGATTCTTTTTAATTTTTCAGCTTTAATTTTAGTTAGCACACAACAACATGGATTTATATTCCATTTCAGTAAAGTGCCATTTTTGAAAAAGTTTCAATAAATAGGCCTTTGTTCTGTTTGTAATGCTAAAAATATATATACTGTAGTGTTGAAAATGAAGCCAGTCAACTTGACTTCATACATCCACTAAAAATCACCGAAATACCAGCTGATTCAAAAACACTGAGACCTCAGAAAATGAAGATCCTGCAGCATTTGAGACATTTTAGTTGATATTTTGTACCTAATGCAATGACGTTCAGACACTTTTAAGTGTCCAAATAATTTCTGGGGTCACTGCACTGTATATAAACACATCAATGCATCTCTACATATCCAACCTGCAAGATTTGAAGGTTAAAGAGAAACTTTCCCATAGTGTTTGCGTCAGGTCTTGAGTTAATGTCAGTGTGTAGAGTGTATGTTTGTTTTCACAGCTGTGTGTGTGTGTGTGTGTGTGTGTGTGTGTGTGTGTGTGTGTGTGTGTGTGTGTGTGTGTGTGTGTGTTCTGATGAGTCACTACATGCTTCATTGCCATCCAGTGAGCGCTTCTCTTTAATTAAGGAAGTGGGGATTAATGAAGTCATCAGTGACCTGCCCACTCACAAACTCTCGTTCTCCCACATGGGTTTCACCACATCACGATTTGTAAAATTGTGGGAGAAACAGCATTCGTGTCCATAGCTATATCTGCAATATCAACAAGAAATCATTTAATTATTCACATTTTTATCTACTTTTGTTTTTATATTTTCACTTTTCATTTTAATTTTATTGAATTTTTATGTGCTTTTATCATTTAATGTGTATTTATATTTCACTTTTCAGCTTATTTTATCTCAAGAATCAAAAGGAAACAGCAAAGCTTCAGCTTATTTTATCTCAAGAATCAAAAGGAAACCTCAGTTAGCTGCCAAGGCAACATTTATAATTTTATAATTTTATGATTTTATATTTTTTGCTCTGTATACAAATCCTTTGCGCTGAGGTACAACATGGATGTACAATTTCCATTTGAATGTGAGCACAAAGAAATAGAACTAAAATAAATTGAAATGCAAATAAATTCAAATAATTGTAATTTTTAGCTAAAATATTTTAAATGTTTATAGGTCAAATAGATCGATAGAATGATAGATCGATACATGATAGATAGATCTAAAATATATAACATTGGGTGGATGGATGGATGGCTGAAATGATAACTAAAAGGATAGATGATGGATGGATGGATGGATGGATGGATGGATGGATGGATGGATGGATGGATGGATAACTTAAAGGAAAGATAAAAGGATGGATCGATCGATGTACAGTAATATGAAATAATGGATGGATAGATAGAAATGAAATGGTAGATTACTAAAATGAAAAATAAAATATTGGATGGATAGATGGATGGATGGAATGACAAAGATAGATAGATAGATAGATAGATAGATAGATAGATAGATAGATAGATAGATAGATAGATAGATAGATAGATAGATAGATAGATAGATAGATAGATAGATAGATAGATAGATAGATCCTGATGTCCAGCGCGAGGTGAATGTGTGCACACTCAGCTCAGTAAGAATTCAGCTTCTCCTTAAACACAGCAGATGTGTTTGATCCTTGTTGACTGACGTGGGAAAAGAGTAAATTAGGTTTTGGAGGCTTCAATCCTCTTCCCTGCCTAAATTTAACCTCTTTCTCTAATGGCTTGTTGGTTCCTCACTAACACCCACTCCAGTGCACTGGATTCTTCTCCGCACACTGTAAAAGCCACTGCGTAGACTCGCCGGCTTTAAATAATGGAGGAAGGTGCTTTCACAGGGCAGAATGTGTGTAATGGCAGGGGTGAATAATTCAGCCTCATCTACTCTCTGTCCTGTTCACTAGCACCATTATGAGAGGAGACACTCAGATCATGCAACCACACCATCAAATCTTAATGTCGGTCTCTGGCCCCATGCACCAGGTCCGGCTCGAGGGGCCGGCCTGAGTTCAGGGCTTTCAGGATCCTGATGCTGATGGACAGAGAGAGAGTGAGGCTGAACTCGGGTCTGCTGAGAGGAGCAGATATCTTCTCGTGAGCTGACGCAAAGGGTTTGGTTTGCCTTTATGAGTTATAGAGTGTAATATTGGAAAATCCTGCTTAGATGTTCAAATGTGCTGGAGGGTCAGGGATTTAAAGGGACAGTTCAGCGAAAAATGTTCAAACCTTTTTAAAATGTTATTTCCCACACAACATAAGCACTTCACGGTCCAAAAGCACCATTAAATTATCATTAAAGTGGTCCATATTTAAAAAAAAATAATAATTATAATGCTCCAGATGATCTAAAGTGATGATGACAGGGTAATGTAAAAAAAAAAAAAAAAAATGCAAATCTTCCTCCAATTTCGGATCAGTATGATTTTTTATGTTTTCTGATCACCTAAGCTGTATTTATTTGCTCAAAAATACAATAAACCCAGAATTATTGTGAAATATTATTACAATTTAAAATTAGTGGTTGCTATTGTAATATGTTTCAAAATGTAATTTGTTTCTGTGATGCGCAGCTGAATTTTCAGCATCATTACTCCGGTCTTCAGTGTCACATGATCTTCAGAAATCATTCTAATACTGTATGATGATTTGCTGCTTAAGAAACATTTCAGATTATTATAAAAAAAGAAAACAGTGTTGACAAAAAAAACACCTTAAACATAAACACTTAACAATTTACAGGATTCTTTGATGAATAGAAAGTTCAGAAGAGCAGCATTTAGATTATGATTGGTATTGTTATATGGACCATGAACCGACCAAAAAAAAAAAAGAATAGAAAGAGATCCACAACTATTTTCTGAAGAAAATGTGAGTGATGTTTTTCTATGCAAAACTCATTATTTTTTAATTCTGTGACATTTCTATGGTCCATTTTCAATGTAAATACTATTTTAGCTATTTTTAAGTACTTCAAAATTAAATGTTTAATTCAATGTGTTTCCTTGTAATTATATGTGAAATTTACTAACAATTTCTGGGTTGCACTTCATTTCAGTAGTCCACTTTAGTTAACTTTGCAACAACATGTCAACAAACTCTAATTCACTTGCATCTGCATGTCATCTAACTCTCACTGGAGTATTAGTAGACTGATAGAGTTAGGAGAATAAGTTGTCGTACTTGCAAAGATACTTTTCAGTTGTTTGGCTGTTGAGATAGCATCAAAATAAAGTGTTAGCAGATATTAAGCAGATCTACTAATATTCTAATGACTGCTAGTTGCAAAGTTGCAAAAATGTAAATCCAATTTTTTTTTTTTTTTTTTTTTAGTTTAGATCCAAATCGTAGGTTGCATGAAAAATTTAGAGGAAAAATGGGCAGCAAACGACCTGCAGTCTTGTAGAGGTAACAGTGAAGCTGTGCTGTGATTGCTGATGTCGTCCGGAGAATTGAATGCGATGAAGGCAGCTGCTTACAGCCAGATTCATTAGGACAGCTGTGCTCAGAGCAGAGAGACAGACACAAGCAGAGAGATTGTTGTGTCTTGGGAAATAAGCTGATTCCAAAATCTGAGCGAGCGAGAGAGAGACAGCTAGAGTGGAAGCGAGAGAGACAGGGTTAAGAGGAGTCTCTCTGTCGGGGGAAATAAGTGCACTGCAGAGTCAGGAAACTCCAGCCATGAGCAGCGTGTTTGAAATCACAGATGCTGTAAAGCAGCGCTGCAGCAGAGAAAGAGCCGAGGGTCTTCCCTTACTGCAGTGTGCTGAACGCAGCCCACCACTGCATACTAAACAACAGCACACGTGACCACCGCAATACTGCACTTCACACTGCATACCCAATGACAGGAAATTAAGACTTTTCATCAGCAAGGATGCATTACATTGATTGAAAGTGACAGTAAAGATATTTCTAATGTTGCAAAAGATTTCTATTTCAAATAAATGCTGTTCTTTTGAACTTTCCTGTTCATTGAAGAATCCTGAAAATAAAAATGGGTTTTTCACAAAAATATGAAGCAGCACAGTCCTCAATCACTTTCACTCTTCAGAAATACACCTTTTGTGTTCCACAGAAGAGAGATAGAGAGTCTTATAGGTTTGGAAAGACATTATGGTGAGTAAATGATGACAGGATGGTTATTTTCAGGTGAACTGTTATATTAATGATGTAGTTCAGTAACATCTGGATGAGTGTTTGTTTTGATGGTTAAATCACCATATGTTCAGCTAATCTCAGTCCACTTATAACACATTCTCATCTTTTGTAAATCTACAAAACGGTGGCTTTGAGACTGACCTTTGACCCTGACTCAAACCATGTCACCCCCACATCAGTGTATCAAACATCTGGGGTTGTCGTAGACCTATCTATTTGGTGCATGATAATCTACTCACAGCATCTGCAGTGGGGTCCTCCATTAACGTCTCTCATTGAAATCTGATGAAATCTGAGATTCATAAGGATGCGTGATGGAAAACTGCCCTGAAGAGGGCCGTCGGGTAGATTTTAATTTTCATACGCCTGTGCGGGGGTGGACGCTTACGCCGGCAGTGTGTGTCAGTGTAATGTGGTTTAAATACGCAAGAGGCTAGCAACACTATAACTGCTGCTCATAGTTAGTGCTCCAGACCATCATTAATGTACTGTTATAGTTTGTTTTAGTTTTGTTTTCATTGTAATTTCAGTTAAAGTTTGTCTAAATATTTTTTTTTAATTAAAGGTTTTAATTTTGTTGTGATTTTGTCATTTTTATTGTTTTTATTTTAAATATGTCGATTTTAAATTTCAGTTTTTTTATTTGATTATTTCACAACAGACTGAAATAAAATTTTATTTTTATTTATTTTTTTATTTTTTTTTATTTCATTATTTACACTAAAGATAATTCTTAATTGATTTAAATTTATATCATTTGTATTATTTATTTTTTATTTCCATTCATTTTTTTATTTTTATTTCAAGTAATGTGATTTTTTTTTAATGGTTTTAATTTGTGTAAACTAAAGTGTAACAATATAACATTAACTATGCTTCAGACATAAAGGATTCCTCAAATCATGTGTCTTTGTTTTGATCAGGCCCACCGTTTTCACTTCACAAACAAAAAAAAAAAAGTGAACAGGCACATACATAAGATGCAGAAAAAAAGAATATCAGAAAATAAAATATGAAATACACAAAGGGATAAAATGTTTCCTTGGCTTTTCCATTTCTGAAATTTGGACATTTTTGGAGATCATTTTTTCCAGTTGTTTCATTAGTCGTTGTTCTTTCCATATTCACAGAGGAGCTGATGAATTATCAATAAGACAGGCCTTCATACAGATCTGTGAGCAGAGAAAAAAAGACTTCTGTGAGAAATGAGTGAGAATGACAGTCAACTCTTAACATCCCATCAGTCTGAACCTTTCCATTGTCACAGGTTTGATTCCCAGCAAACACACTAGAGTCACCAGATGTACTGATAGAATTGGGATATCCCTGATTTTGCTTTGTAATGATTTGTATCGTAAAAAGCGCTATACAAATAAACTTGAATTGAATTGAATTTTACAAGCCATGACGATCAGGATTTATGGATTATGGAATTAAAAAAACAAATACTTACTATTTGTTGTACTTTTTATTTTTATTTGGGTAGATAACACACAACATGTCCATAGATTTATTTATATTTGTTTATTTATTTATTTATTTATTTTTTATTTCAAGATTAATGTTTAAGAGAAAGTACATATTTTAGGTCAGGTAACTGGTCACTTTATTCACTTTTTTTTACTAGTTAACCTAAATTGTTCTGTGCTGTGGGAAATGGATTGCTTTGCAAATGCATTTTTTTAAATTACAAATGTTCTGTGTAGTCTCAGGTCTGATACAGAACTTATTCCTGATATATTTTAAATTAGTCTAAAATTATTTTTAAATTTTTCAAATTAAAATTAAAAACTGATGTTTCAGGAAACATTAAATTGTAAATTATTGATCACAGATCTCAGATTTTTTTTTCATCATTTGTAATCAGCCTTTTAGTTCAGCTTGTGATGTGGCAAATCCATTTTGAAAGAACATATTCATAATATTCAATTCACAAAAAATTCAAAATAAATTAGTAAGGTATGTTTTAAATGCTGTAACTGGACACATTCCATTTTTTAAGCATTTTTAATCACCTTTTTGACTTTACTAGTTCTCTTAAATAGTCCTGCGATGTGGCAAATACATGTTAAAAAGTACAAATATTCAATGTAGTCCCATATGCAGATTTAATTAATATGACTTTTTTCTTAAGTTTTTTTATTTTATTTTATTAAATCAGATTAATGTGTAGCTGAAAAGTATGTATTTTAGGTCCTGTAACTGGTCACAATGTTTTAATTATGCTTTTAAATGATTTTATTTCTTATAATTTTGAATCAGCTTTTTGTATTCACTAGTTCACTTAAATGACAGATTTAATTTATTTTGTAATTCAGTTGTAATTCAAGATTACTTTGTAGGAGAAAGTATGTAAATTAGGTTCTGGTCACAGTTTTTATTATTATAAAAAAATATATAATTTTTAATCAAAATCTAAAAAAAAATTTGTAGAATTAATAAATCTTAATTTTTTATTCAACTGAAATTCAAGAACATGTGTAGGGGAAAGTGTGTATTTTATTTTTTCCTATTTTTTAATCCATTTTTTTCTTCACTAGTTCACTTAATTTGTCCTGCGATGTGGTGTATATATTTTTAAACGTACAAATATTCCATTTAGTCTCTATTAATACGAGGTCAAATCAGCTTCATGCACAATTATCAATAAAAATGTATACTGTCAGACCACATTTTCACGTCAGTGACCCATTTGCACTATATTTCATACAATATCATAAAAAATACATGCAGCCCAGTGCATAGCTTTAAAGATAAAGTTGTTGATTGGCAAAAGATCTTAACAGTGCTTTTCATACTCAGTAAGTGCATGTGATGTCTTCAGTATACTTTCATCGAAATGCTGGTTATTACGGTGTGTTTAATAAGAGTGTTTTTGGGAGCGTGTTTGATAGCTGCTGCGATCCCACTGCGGACCCCGTCGCTGCTGCTCTCACAATGAACAAGGTTGCTAAGATACGCTGGGCTTATATTAGATTATCTTATCTGCTGTTACTATATTTTCCCCAGCACCGTGAAACCTTTATTAATTTGGAAATTTACCCACCTGACTAATTAATAAACCACCAAGAACACACCAATGCTCTCTCTCTCTCTCAGCTGGACTGCTGGGTGCAGCATCCAGAACTCCCTCAGGTTTAATGTTGGCCCCTCCTTTTTACAAAGCCTGGCTTGATAAACAGCAGTAAGCCGCTGTAATCTACATCCCAGGGGCCTCTGGCTCCATTTGATACCCCACTAATCAATAAGATATGTGAGCGAATGAAGCAATGATGTCATCTCCTGCTAAAGCCATTGGTGGAGTTCTGATATGGAAGGCCGACGGGGCCAAAAGTCATTAACGGAACGCATGAAATTTTACTGTGTTAATGTGGCAATTTTTAACGTATTTCTTTTGTATGTGTAGACGCACACATTCTAAATGTATTAAAGCATCCGTTTTTGCTGCGGTTTTTTTAGTATGTGTAAAGACACTCAGTTTTACTGCGTTTAGACAACAAATTTAAAAACACGTGCACATTCTGGACGTGTTTGAATGTGTAATACTTTTTAAAAATAATACTGTCTGCTAAATGATTAAATGTAAATGTAAAGCAGATTTACCTCTAAAATAAATAACACATATTACTCCTTTCTTAAGTTTATTCTTTTTCAGTTGATTTACTGTTATCTACTGTGCTACAGTAAATTAATTAATGTTCCAATGTAAATTGAAACATTATGTAAAAAAGACTTTTCTACCTAAGAAAGAATGTTGAAGTAAACAATTAAAAATTACTTGACAAATTATGATTTAAGGCTGACGTCACACATGCATCATACAGATGCATTATCCCTCATGAACAAATACTGTATAATGTCTGATGTTTGCATACATGCCATTGCTACATCCTTCATGAATAAACATGACGCCTGATGTTTGTATACATATATACCAGCATACCATTGCATTACATATGCAAATATGACCTCAAATACAGAAGTTTCATTGGCTGCTGTGCATGTTGTTGCATTAACACAGAAAAACATGAATTTAGACATCCATTCTTTTGGCCCCATCTGCCTTTCATACATTGAGGCCGTAACCCCTGTGTTTGTTATGTTTATTGTGGGCCAGTTCTTTGTGTTTATTTAGAACGATGTGAGAAAAACCTTGGAAAATGCTCCCAGAGGAATGAATATTTCCTCATAATTAATGCACAAGAGGCCACGTTAATGTATTTTATTGGTAAACACAGAGTATTGTTAGGATTACCTCTTTTTTTCATGGCACTGTGCGTACAGCTCTTGCAATGTGAGTGGAAATTAATCTGCTAGAGTTCTAAAATATTATTCAAATGACTGTTTTAAAGTTAATTTAACAAATGTAATACAGATAATTTAATACCTGAATGTTTTTGTGCTGTTGGAAAGAAACATACTGCTTACTGCATGTACTGTAACCTGCTTGATTGCTTGTATTGTTGCAAAATGTAACCATCATCCATCCAGGTATAGTCTGTTAAATTCAACTATATATGAAGATATTGAGATATTCTAAACATTATAATGAACATATGGATTGTGAAAAGCGCTAAATAATTTGACTTGTCTTGATTACTATTGAAATTACGAAAAAAGTTAATATGAAACAGCAGCATGCAACGATGAATATTTCAACCAGTAGTATGCTACGTTGTTGTCACATGACCTCATTATTATATTATCAGTTACCATACACTGAATTTGCATTATTAATCTAATGTCAGTTTTAATTTTTGGCAACAAATTATCAGATCATAGTTGTTATTCATTACTGGTCAAGCTGAGAGTAACTGCACATTTTGCCAAATGTAATAAGCAATAGGCGAGGTGTTTAACGTACGCCAGTGTTATTTTAATATCATTAATAGACTGTTATAGGTTTTGTTGATACTTTGAATTAGATTTTATTATGAGATTTTCTGAAATTGTTAGTAATTTTTTTTTGTAGTTTGTTTTTGTTATTTTTATTAGTTTTTTATGTTTGTATATATATATATATATATATATATATATATATATATATATATATATATATATATATATATATATATATATATATATATATATTAGTTTTTTATTATTTTAGCTTTTATAGGACTTCACTTGTTTTCAGTTAACGTGATTTTTTCAGGTAAGTAATTTTTTCTTGATTTCTATGGTTTAAGTTTTAAAGTCTTTGTCATTTTGTTGTGTGTTTTTGTAATTATTTATTATTTTTAAAATATTTTTGCTTTTTAATGTGTCTGTATAGTTTTTATTTCTATTTATTCGATTTGGTTTATTTGGTTTGAGTTATTTTAGTACTTCAACTTAGTTAACATTTATTTAGTTTCAGGTAACATTGTTTATGTTTTAGTTTTAAAATTGTCACAATTTTGTCATTTTATTATTTTTGGAATTTTTTAACATTTCTTTATAGTCTATAGCAATTTTTCTTTATTAATTGGTTTATTTAGTTTGAGTTATTTTAGTACGAAATAAAATGAGAAATGTTGCCTTGACAACTAACCTTAAAGTGATCCTATTATGCCATTTCCATTATGCCAGTGTGTAATGTAGCTGTATGTGATTGTAAACAATCTACAAAAAATAAAATCTGAAATCCCAAAATAAATAAACTACGTGCCGGCTACATGCCGTCCCCAAAATTAAGAATCAACTCTGAAGAGCTGAAACGAGTTGTTAGTAATTTTAATCCCACTTCCGTGCCGGCTACATGGGGTAACACATTTGCATAATGCGCGCATGATAAATAATAGATGTTTATATTTTCTATAGAGCATTCAAAATACAGAACTATTGAAATAGGGGAATCATTTCTGACACCACTGTACGCCATAGACCAATCACAACAGACTAGGCCATCTGACCAATCAGAGCAGAACAGGCTCAAGGAAAGGAGGGGTTTAGAGAGACTGAATCTTTGAACTGCTTCGAATGAATCGTTTGAGAATCGCTGGAAAAATGAGGTGATATTAAATGCATATTTTGAGAAAACTAAATCGTTTTTTGACCTTGCAAGCTTGTAATCCTATTGTAGGAGACTCCCAAAACAATATTAGGAACAGTAAAAATGGCATAATAGGGGCAATTTAATAAAATAAGTAAAAGGTTTGTATTTTATTTTATTTTAATTAATTTAACAAGTTAACATTTTGTTTCAAGTAATGAAAATGTTTATTATAGTTTCAGTAAATGATAATAACCCTTATCATACATTAAAATTTATATAGTGTGATTAGTATGCAGAGTGAAGAGGTATGAGAACTCTACTATTATGAATATCATGGTAACATTTTCCATCGTCTTCTTGTATAAAATATTGCTATTATCCTATGGATTTTTCATGCATTGCATTGGTCGGGAACGAAAGCATGTAAGAAGCTAATTTGGATTTTTATCACTTTAACTGCAGTCGGAAGCAGCGCAGAGAAAGCCATTGTTCGTCCATTCTCCCTCAGATGCCATTGTTTTCCTGTTTTCCCTGCAGGATTACCTGTCATTGGGCTCTTTTGCAGCGGCATTTGTATATTATATGCTTTCTTGCCCTGGGTTCAGCATTGATTAATTAATCCATTCCTAATTATCTTATTGAGAGCTTCGATCGTCTCATTTCCTGTTGCTTTCATCCTGTGTGCTGATCATGTTTCCCTCACCTGAGCACGTGTCACCCAAGTGCTGCGACTCTTGAAGGAAATATGAGAAGTAATGAGGCGTGACCTTGTGAATAATTAGTATAATGCAATTAACAGCAATCTGACATAAAACATGCAGACAAACATTTACTTGTTTCTGGTGGAACAGACATTCATTCAAGATTCAAGGTTTTTGCCTGTGTGAAACTTGCTGTCGTGATGCTTGATGGTGATGGTTTTAATGTGTTTCTAGTCTTGGATTAACATTACTTAAAAAAAAAAAAAAAAAACAATGGCTTAGAAACAATTTTCCCTCAAAACTGCTAGTAAATTTAACTGTTCATTACAGTTAAAGTAACTGCAGGTAACACACTGAATTAAACATGAAATTTTGAAGTAGAAAGACTGGAAAACCATTTTCCAGTTGTTTTATTTCTGACTTCGAAATTTTAAAAAAATTTCACAGTGTATGAAATCATGATTTTTTTTCAGCAATTTTTATGTGTTTTACCCAGATTTTTTTTTTTTTTTTTTTTTTATTCTGTTTTCCAAATCCAATTTCCCAAATTCTGACATGGAAGAAAAATTGTGTGGTATTGCTTTTATTTTGACAGGTCGTAGTAAAGGCCTATGTGTTTTTGTGTCCATATCACATTTTGAATATTTGTACAATTCATCAACAATTTGCCAAATTCTGTGACATTATACTGTAAATTCCATTTTTATTACCGTAATTTGAGATTCCATCTGGGTTTTCCATATTACAGCAAACATAGGGTCCTATTTAATGAACACTGTTTTCCAAAACAAATCCAAATCTCTTCTGCTAGTATGTGCTACTGCTAGAGATAATAAATAGTTTTTGTAACAGCATGCTGGCATAGATAATACTCATTTATGCATTATATAGTTTGTGCATTGTTTGAATCAGTGCATGTGGTCCGTCAAGTGTGCTTACTATGAAGTAGCGCTCTCTGTCCTCATTCAGACTGATAACAGCGGCTCTCCCCATTCAGGGCAGATGAGGGTCAGGTCAAAGGTCAGGCGCTCCATCTTGTCCCTGTTGCAGTACAGATGGAGAAGCAGCAGGACTGCATTTATTGCAGAGTTCGCTTTGGGCCTCTGGACCTGTTCCCTGTCCTGGAGCCATACTGCATGGCCTTAACTGAAGCCCAAAACAGCGTGCTTTGATTACTAATTTGACATTAAGCTGATGCTTTTTATCCAGACAGACTAACACCCTGTCCCTACAAATCCAGGCATGATTTGTCTGTTCACACTGAAACAGAAAAGCTGTGTTGTGATTAGAGATGCTCACATCTGGTTTGGAGTGTTTTCTACACTATCATTAAAAAGTTTAAAATACAGTATTTTTTTTTTATATATTATTATAATTTTAAATAACTGTTTTCGTAGTGAATATGTTTTAAAATTGAGGTTCTTGCAATTTCGAGTTTACATCTCACAATTTTTCCCCCCACTATGGAATAAAAGAAAAATGTAGGGTAATTGCAACTTTTTATCTCACAATTCTGAATTTTGAGGAAAAAAGTCTGAATTGTTAGATTTAAAAAATAAAAATAAAATCACAGTTACATAAATGAATGCATCTTTGCTGAATAAAAGTAATAACATCTTTTTAAAAAAAAAAAAAAACTTTAATAAAGCTTTTGAGTTTCATTAGCAAACATGAACAGACTGCAACATTTCTGGATGCCAGTTTTATTTCTTGCATTGAAATATTTCTTGTTAAAACATATTGATATATGTATTATTTTACATATTGTTGGGCCTTTGGCCTTTATGTATAATGCATTATAAAGGTATTCATAATGTACTTTGCAATGTGCAATGTCTTTTCATAAATAATTGTAACCAAAGTTAAAATGCATTATAATATATGTTAATTCCCTGATATATCTAAAATATTTTGTCATGTTTTAATGCATTTTAATTTTTAAAGATTTTTTTAAATTAATAAATTAGTATTATAATGTATTATAACTGTAGTCACCATTATTCATGAGATCATACAATGCATTACAATGTGCATTACAAAGCAAAATAATGCATTAAAATACTTTTACAATGCATTATATTTAAAGGCTAGGTTAAAAAGGCTTTGTTAGTTTTAAACCATTGTGTTGTTGTGATTGGGAGTCCAAATGGCCTTAAAGCTAAAGCTAAAGACATGCACTAAATATCAAATTTCTGCTCATGGAGTCTTTAAAGATCTCGAATGGTGCAGGATAGAAAGCATGACTGCGCAAAGCATGTCCTGAACCGAGGAAAGAGTAAATCAGATATCATGGACCATATTAAACTCCATACGCTGGGATGGCCGACAACAGAAAACATGTTCTCTCGTTTTCCTTCTCTCTTCTTCAGCATCTCGTGTCTAGCACTGGCTGCATTAACATTCCTTTGAAGCCTGATTCCAGTGCAGATCTTCCTCAGCATCTTTATCTGTCTCTCCTGATCTGCTGTTTGAACTCTCTCTTTAGCTCAGAGTCGTAATGAAGGCTGCCTGTGTAATCCAATGCATTCTTTAAACCCAACATGAAACCAAAATGTTCTTTCTTATTGTATATTTCTGTTCTTATTGTGAAGGACTCTGTGCATATCGTGCCAAAAATAAACATCATGTTGCCTGTATGCTTCCTGAAGTGGGTTAACAGAATGAAACTGACCTTAGCAGAGATCATGTGTTTGAGCTGGACACAAAACCCAGCTTTCCCCTCTTTTTTTTCCCGTTATGTGTTTTTTTTTTTTCCTTGATCTTTTCTTTCATCATGTGTTGGTGCATTACCTCTCTAGGGACTGGCCTGGTTTGAAGAGCTCTTTGACTCTCTCACTCTTTTCCTTTTGCTTGTGTCACAATGATGACTCACGGGTGATTACTAAACTCTCATTGGATGCAGCAGTTGTGTGTGCGAGTGCATGTATGTGTGTTTTTTTTGTAATTTTTATTTTATTTTAATAACAAAATAATAAATCTGTCTAAAATTACTTTTGTTTTCTGCTGATGCAACCAAGAATGCATGGGCAAGAAGAAATCTTTTTCTTTCTTTCTTTCTTTCTTTCTTTCTTTCTTTCTTTCTTTCTTTCTTTCTTTCTTCAATTATTTAGTTAGTTAGTATGTTGTTAACTTACGAAAATAACCCATATTCACAATTCACCTGCTTTCGTTTAATTTATAAAAAATTTTTTTTATATGATTTCATTTGTTTCCTAAAATAGTTACTAAAAACAGTTTGTAAAGTTGAGTTATTCTAATTGCGTTTAGCTTGAAAATATTTAGTTGGGTTGAAATTTTTGTTTTTGTGTGTGATTTATCTATAGAGTAACTTTTAGAATTGAAGACAAATTTTAATTAATTTCTGATGTAACAAAGTTTTACATTTGAAAAAAATTTCTGATAACAAACATTTTTCTTTAACTTTGGTCTCTTAAATACATTTTGGTGTCCTTTCACTGAAATATGGTGGGTTGTTTTTTTTTTTTTTGTTTTTTTTTGTCTGTTCGAAAGAGTTATTAATGTTTTTTGAAAGATGTCTCTTTCTGCTCGCCAAGGCTGCATTAGTTTGATCAAAAATACAGTAAAGTATTGTGAAATATTATTACAATTTAAAATGCCAGTTTTCTGTGTGAATATATATACAATATATATATATATGTTAAAATGTAATTTATTCCTGTGATCAAAGCTGAATATTCTCTAGTCTTCGGTGTCACATGACCGTTCAGAAATCATTCTGATATGCTGATTTGCTGCTCAAGAAACTGTATTATTTTATTAGTTTTGAAAACAATTGTGCTTCTTATTTTTGTGGAAACCGTGATACATTTGTTTCTTCAGGATTCTTTGATGAATAGAAAGATCAAAAGAACAGTGTTTATTTGAATCAGAACTCTTTTGTAACAGTATAAATGTCTTTAATGTCCGACATGAAAAAACATACTATAGTAATTTATAGTAAATACTATAGTGTTTTTGAACCATAAAGTACTTGAATTAATTTGTTGTGCTAATTCTATAGTTGCTGTGGTAATATAACAGCTATAATAATATAAACAAAGTGTTCTACAACTATAGGGTATATTATACTACAATACACTACAGTTTACTCTAGTAAAAACTAAAGTGTGCTACAGTATTTATTACTGTTTATCAGTTCACTATAGTAAATACTACAGTATGATGTAGCATTTATTAACAAAGTGTTGTAAATGCTATAATATATACAGTATAATAAACTTTACTATAGTATGGTTCAAAACACTATAGTATTTACTATAAATTAATACAGTATTTATTCATGTCACTTTTAATCAATCTGAACACTGAATGTTTATCTGTAATTCTACCTCATTTCTAATCATCTGGTGTCTGTTTAAAGCATGTATCTGCTCTCTCTGTTTGTGTTTCAGTTAGCGACAGCTGCTTTCACAATCACACTGAGGACCGCAGCGGGATCAACCTCAAAGATCTCGTGCACGACCCTTCCTTGTGAGTGACAGTCACAAAACACACACATATTTTACCCTTAATAGATGTCCCTTGATGCTTTTCGAGTTATTTAATGATGTGTTGCACTGTATCATGCTGCATGACTTCAGTGGCCTGTTAGCTTCAGCGCTCATGTAATGAGATCTTCATGTCATGCTAATCACTGAACGCTTGTCAGGAGTTCAGGATGTTTAACAGCGGCCTGCAGTTTTACATGCAAAACATGTGGTTGCATTGAACCCTTGATGGATAATAATGTCAGAAGGACTCATTGTCACGGTCACACTGCGCTGTAATGAAGTGTCATTGCTCATGTCGTTGTGCGTGAATGAAATGTGTGTGAAGCATATCAAACAGTTTAAGCACGTCTCCACACTAATGTATACTGTACAGAAAATCACTTGATTTTATTATACTTTACACTTGCAAATTTACTAGCAGTTTCTGCGTTAAATTTCTTTAAAAAAAAATAGAAAAAAATTCAGTGTACAGCATTAATCTGTAAAAAAAAATCCCAACCTTGTAGTTATAAAAGCTCTTTGAATTGTAAATATTTGGGTCATTTTTCACCCTGTTGACCCTGTCATTTTTCAGCTGTTACATTTGACCTCAACAATAGGGTTCACTGTATAGTTTAGTTTAGAAAAATTGAGAAAAAATAACATACTCAATTGCAAGCTTGTTAATAATTTCTGAATAATTTTCCAGGCTTTTAATCATTTAGCAGACGCTCTGTTTGAAGTAAGTTTACATTTACATTTAATCATTTAGCAGACGCTTTTATCTAAAGCGACTTACAAATGAGAACAATAGAAACAATCAGATCAACAAGAGAACAACAATGGTATACAAGTGCTATGACAAGTCTCAGTTAGTCTAGTACAGAACACGTAGCCAGGGTATTTTTTTTTTTTTTTTTTTTTTTTTTTTTTTTTTTGTTGAGGTTTTAGGTTTCCTGAACAGCATTTACAAAACTCACTGTAGCCTACAAGGTAATGTTAGATCTTTTGCTCCAACCACTGGTTAAATAAAAGGTCTGATGATACATGGGGCAACTTTTTTTTTTTTGGTTCACCATCGCCTTGGCGAACCAATCCTGAGGCGAGCTGTGCCCCCTGGGGGTGAGTTCTCACTCCACACCGAGTGTTGCCTCCTCCAGTGCATCGGTGCACAGCACCTCTCTGGCAGACATCTGTAGAGCTGCGGTATGGGTGACACCGAACACCTTCGCCAGAGTTTACAGTCTCCATCTTCAGCCAGTTTCTTCCTGTGTGTTGGGAAACAGGTAAGTGGTGGGAAGAGCTGGCCGGTGTCATGCTTGCTGCGCCCTTCCACCCTCACCCAGGATGCGAGCGCCTGTTTCCTCCTCCAGTACAGTTCCCCGGACAGCGAACCCTGGTTGAGTATCCTCCAGCACCCCCGGCAGTCAGACTCTGGTCAGCCTCTGTGCTGGGCTTGGTATCCATATGGCTTGATTCCCGGGCGATCCCATATTTGTATTCTTCCATGGTAAGGTTTCCCTCTCGGTGAACCCGTGTCTTTCCTTTGACAGGATCTGCTGGCAGTCGTTCCAGCCCTACTCTCAGGTAGGACCTGTCTTGGAGTCCATTCCCAGGTCTGGGTCAGTCATATCAGTGTCTCCACATGATACCTCCCTATGGGTAGGCTTCTGAGCGCCCTTCTCTGGAAGGCTCACTTCCCCATCATTACTGCCAAGCTGTAACAACAAATAGAAAAGACCTGAAGCAATCTTTCATTGAAGGTTGAAATCCCTTCTGTTAAGAAATTTCTGTGGTGAAAGGAACATCGGCTTGGATATCTCCAACAGCAATATACTCACCTATGGTCCTTGCGGGTACCAAGGTCAGCGAATTTGTGCTGTGGTGGTGGGAAGGCTACGACCTTTGCGTATCATTTTTTTGACATGCGGCTGCTTGTCAACATTTGTAATGCCATAGGGTTGTGATAATGTCGAGTCACAACATAACTCGTGGTGACTGACAGATAGGAAACATTTCAGTTGTGTATGTAATTAAGTTTATTATGTCCCCATGCCACAACCTCGAACCATCGCTGGTTGCCAGGGACAAGTTCTCGGCTCTTCAGCATAAAACCTGATGAGTGGATGCACCTGTCGCCTATTTATACACGGGGAGTGGCTCAGCATGCAAAATCCATTAATCAGAGAGGATATGGGGAGGATTTTTAAAAAAAAACAAAGTCATACGGATTTGGAATGACATGATTGAAAGTAAGTGATGACAGAAAATGAATTTGGGTGAACTGTCACTTTAAGAGTGCCAGCCTGCTGAAAACACTGTAATGAATGCAGGAGAAAATTTTTGGACGAGCTGCCAGGTGGTTTTGGGGAGAGCGAGATGACAGACACAGATGAAGGAGATGTGTGTTAAGTGTGACGGCTGCGGGACAGACAGCTATCAGACGGGGACAGGCTTGTTGTCCTCACGCGACTGCAGTTGTAACATCCGCTGTCAGGCGTGCTAATTGGTGCCACAGAAAATAGGCAGTAAATAAATCAGATCGGTGACACACGGCTCATCTTGCACTGACCATTAAATTAACATTTTTATGACCATTAGGATATTTTGCGTTCATTACAATTAAGCTCTTTTTTTAATTAACTTTAAAAAAAAGTAATATTTTTGTCTATTAAAGAAATGTTGAATTCTTAAAACAGTTTGCACTTCAGCACATTTTTCAATTAAATTCTCAAAATATAATTTTTTTATTTACTAATCGTGTGTTAAATTGCTCAAACATAGTTTGCATTTATTGTAGAATTAAGCACATTTTATTAAAATTCCCAAAATATAGATATTTTTGTTTATTAAAGAAGAGTGAAATTTCTTATGCAGGGTTTGCACTTATATAATTAAGATTTATTAAATTCAATTCTCAACATGGAAATATTTTTGTTTATTAATAAAATAACACCTTTTCAAACATGGTTTACAATTATTGTAAAATTAAGCATTTTTTATTAAATTCTTAAAATAGAAATATTTTTATTTGTAATAAAATAAAAAAATTCTAATATGGTTTGCACTTATATAATTAAGATTTTTTTAAATGAAATTCTCAACATAGAAATCTTTTTGTTTATTAATAATGTATTTTTTTCAAACTTGGTTTGCACTTCAAGCTATTTTTTATTAAATTCTCAAAACAGAGAATTTTTGTTTGTTTTTTTAATGAAATGTTAAATTGCTCAAACATGGTTTATATTTATTTTATAATTAAGCATTTTATTAAATTTTCAAATTAGTGATATTTTTGTTTATTGATGAAATGCTAAATTGCTTAGATATAGTTTGCACTTATAATTAAGCAAATTTTTATTAAGCTCTCCAGCTTAGCGATATTTAGTTTATTAATGAAATGTTGCTCAATTTTTGCTCAAACATGGTTTGCACTTTTTGTGTAATTAGGCACATTTCTTTAAATAACTAGTAATATTTTAGTTTAATAATGAAATGTTGAATTGCTTAAACATGGTTTGCACTAATCATATAACGGCCCATCCATACTTCAGATGTTTTGTGAGTGTTTTCAGGTAGTGTCCCAGCAAGGGTCTCTGCATCCTCCAGCAGCATTTTAAAATGTGCCCGAAGCCGTCATTCAGCACAAAGACACTCTATTATTAATTAAATTACAGCAGCAGATGGCCTTGGTTTGGGAGCCCATCCAGAATTGAAGTAGGCCCGTAAAGCTGGGTCACAGATGTGTGCAGCCGGGATGCGTTCTCCTCCTCTGGCGCTCGCTCTCTGTCTTTCTTTATTCATACCCCGAGGAACGCAGCAAGGCCAGGAATGATGGTTTTAAGTGTGGCAGGGTCCTTATGACAGCAGGGTTCAATTAAACACTCATAACTCTTCCATTAGACAGAGAAAGACTCGGCCGGAAATTCTGGCACCGCGAAGAGAAAGATGCAACTCTTAAACCTTGCCGGAAATATCACTGGAATCCAAGGGAGGATATCAGTGCTGAATGTTTTACAGCTTTTGTTTTTTTCATTATAGGCAGCTCTTTTTTTCTAGACATTTCTATAAATGGACTTATTAATATATAAATGCTGCTGGAAAGCATGCCTATGTTCACAATATCAGGATTTCCAGGCAATTTTACTTTTTTTTTTTTTTTTTTATCTGAAAATTATCAAAAAGTTATCAAAATGTTTATTTTATTTTATATATTTTATTTTATTTTACACCCAAGCTTTAGTCATTCTGTAAGTAAAGCCGTATTGAAGAATTAAGCCGTATTCTGTAAAAAAAATTCTGTATTGGAAAAAAAACATTATGGAATAGTCATAGTGCTATTTCTAAGTTCTATTTAGTATATAGTATGTAGATGACCTACATTTGCCAAATACAGTATACAACAAATTTTTTGAATACATTCTAATCTTACTATTTCTGCCGTATTATTACACTACTGTTGAAAAGTTTGATGTTAGTAGGAAAGTCTCCTCTGTTCACTACTTTCTTGATTAAAAGTACAGTAAAAACATTAATGTTATGAAATATTATTGTGATTTAAAAGAACTGTTTTATATTTTTATATTTTTAAAGCGAAATTTATTCCAGTGATACAAAGCTGAATTTTCAGCATCATTACTCCAGTCTTCAGTGTCACATGAGCCTTCAGAAATCATTCTAATATGTTGATTTGCTGCTCAAGAAACATTTCTGATTATTATAAATGTTGAAAACAGGTCTGCTGCTTCATATTTTTGTGGAAACCGTGATATATTTAATTTTTCAGGAATCTTTGATGAATAGGAAGTTCAGAAGAACTGATTTATTTAAAGTAGAAATCTTTTGTAATTATAAATGTCTTTACTGTCACTTTTAATCAATTTAATACATCTTTGCTGAATAAAAGTATTGATTTCTTTCAAAACCATCTTACTGATCCCAAACATTTGGACGGTAGTGTGTATATTGCATGAATACTATATAATAATAATCACTTCTAATTTTTGGCATCTCTATCTTGATTCATCTTTTGTTGATACTGCCAAAAGTTAGAAAATTTTTTTCATAATTTGGACTAAAGATACAAAACGAAATGTGAGAAAATATACACTCTTAAAGGTTACAAAAGGGGGTTTTCACAGCAATGCCACAGAAGGACCACTTTCAACCATTTTTTTCTTTGTGTGAAGAACATGTTAATAATCTAAAGAACCCACACAATGGACAGACGAACCTGGGCGGTATATTTGTTGGACATTATCTTGATGGAACTCTCAACTTCTCGTATACATGGGTCTAATGTGAAAACTGTTAATTTATGGCATTCATCTTTTAATGTTGTGTCATCTTTTATAAAATCTTTGTAAATATTATTTTATTGTATTTTATGTATTAATATTACTTATAATAATTTTATTATTATTATTTATTTTACTTTATGTATTTATTTATTATTTTTCTTCTCTACCCTTAAGTCTACCAGGGGGTGGGATGGGTTGGGATGGGTTCTAAATTTGTATAGTTGCTTCTTTGCTTGATACTACTGTTCACAGAAAAAAAAAATTCAATAAACAGTTGTTAACAAAAAAAAAAAACCTTTTCCACTGTAAAGAACCTTTTGTGGAATGAAACGATTCCATGGATGGTAAAGGTTTTTTGTGGAACCATTGATGCCAATAAAATAACTTCATTGTTAATAACAGACTATTTTTGTAATAATACTTGATAGTTTGCCGTGTACAGTGTGCAGTCGTGCTCTTTCTCTTGCTCTGTAGTTTAGTTTCCACCTCACTTCCTGTTTGCTCGTCTCTATAGCCTCTAGAACCTCTGGAAATGATTTTACTCCCATAATATTTCATTTTTAGACCAGCACACCCCAGAACTAATGATTTTCTCACTCTGATACTTAATAATCTCCAGTTGGAGTCTCACAAAGCAATTTAACTCGTAAGCATTTTTTCCACAGGGCCAAAATGTAATATTTGAATTGCATCTAGACCTTGGATTCTTTTGTGCAATGATTATGAGTTCACACTCCTAAATCACTCGCTGATGTCTGTATACTAAAGTTGGTGTAGGATTTACTTAAAAAAACTAAAAAAAATTCTTATGGCATGTCAAGATGTGTTTTTGTTCTTTTTGGAGCTTGAAAATCGAAAATTAGCCAGCGAACAGATGATGACTAAATATTATTTTAGGTTAAATTGTACTGTACATTTAAAGAGAGAGCAGCTGAAATAAAAGCACAGGTATTTCACAGCACTGATTCCTGTTAAACACATTAAGCAGAATTATCCTCCAGCATGTTCTTTTGTTAATTAAACTCTATGAGTTTTCCACACGTTCAGGACAGAGACATTCACTCTGGGCCCAAACCATGTGTCTACCTGTGTCAGAGTCACGAAAGGAACTGTATAGCATCACGAATCCTCTGAGAGAGAGAGAGAGAGAGAGAGAGAGAGAGACAGTCACTGCCACCGGAGGCTGTAATCTGAAGTGGCTGAAACGGAAGAAAAGATCCTAAGTTATTTGCTATCAGTATAATGTTATTTATGCAAAGAGTAAACCCAATAACACTCAAGGGTTACCGTTTTTTACCTCACAGGTGTTACTGTTGCTCTGTTATTGAAGAGTATCTCTAATAGAATAAATGTATTTAAATGGAAATAAAAATTACTGCAATGAAAGAAAAATTTCAATGTATAATATACTGTAGATCCATCAATATAAAATATGTGTTTGTGTATTCTCTATATATTCTAATATTAATTAATGTTTATTATATAAGGAGAAAAGATAATGTCAAAGTAAAATATATAAAGTAGTTTAAAATCATTTTATATCAATTTTCATGTAATGGGGCAGCTGAAGAAAAAGCAAAACCAATATAGAATTATAATTACTTATTAATTAATTAAGTATTATTAAAATTATAATTTACATTTAATATTCGGTTTTCATTTTACCAATCTGGACTTTTTTATCATTAAAAAAAATTTACATTTAAAGAAGATATGTTTTTAATGATAAATAAATAATGAAAATTAATTAGCACTTTAGAAACTATATGTAATTGTAAATGCATGTATATTTTTTTCTTGCATTTACAATTACATGTAGTTTATAAAGTGCTAATTCAAATGGTGTTGCAATGGTTGCATTTTCCATCAAATTCATTTAGATTTTGCAGAATCAAATCGATTAGTATATTTTCCTTTGCAAAGCTTAAAATAGTACATTTAATGAATCCTGTTTATATATTTATATACACTTCAGTATGGTTTCTGTGATGAAAGTGTGTGTAGGTCATTTTACAGGAGTTTTGTGTGTGTGTGTGTGTGTGTGTGTGTGTGTGTGTGTGTGTGTGTGTGTGTGTGTGTGTGTGTGTGTGTGTGTGTGTGTGAGAGAGAGAGAGAGAGAGAGAGAGTCTGCTGTCACAAGGAAACGTGATGCTATATTTTCCTAAAAATAACACGCACGCAAAAATGGGGGAAAAAGAGCGAGAAGGAAAAAGAGACCTTACATAAGACCTGTCTCCTGCTCTACACCTCCTGCCTCAAGTGCTTTTCTCCTCCTCTCTTTCGCTCTCTCTCTCTCTCTCGCTCACTCTCACACACACACACACACCATCTCTCTCTGTCTGTCCTAATTCTTGATTTGGCCACAGGATGGCACCATGCATTAGAAATAAAAGCTTGATCTCTTCAAAGACATTATCTTTATGGTCCTAAAGATTTTCTTGTAGTACTGACGTGATCTTGTTTTTCAGGCTTGGAGGAACCATCTCAGCTTACAAAATTGTCCCTGATGAAATTGATGAGATCAAGGTATGGTAACAGGAAAATAAAATGGTTTTATCACCAATTGATATAATAATGATATATATCATCCTTAAAAAAACACCACTGTTTAAAAGATTGGCATCAGTAAGATATTTAAAGAAATTAATACTTTTTTTCAGTGAGGATGCACTAAATTGATCAAAAGTGATAGTAAAGACATTTATAATGTAACAAAAGATTTTTAAATGGTAATAATATTTCACAATTTTTAAAGTTTTAATGTATTTTTGATTTAATAAACTTTTGATGAGCATAAGAGACATGTGAGAGTTTGCTGACATTTATTTCTTTTTGTCTGGTTCAGGAGACTCTGATCGACTGGTGTGATGAGAAAGAGTTGAACCTGATTTTGACCACCGGTGGCACTGGCTTCGCTCCTCGGGATGTCACGCCTGAGGTCGGTCCTGCACCACATATGTGTGTGTGGAAAGTGAGATGTGTGTTCCTGCTTAAAATATTCTCTTACAGACCTCAATAACACACTGCAAAACTCTGACCATAAGCCAAACTGAATCATCTGCCATCACTAGAGCACTTCCAGCGCTCACATCGGTCCAGATCAGATCTCAGCCTTCAACAGCTCTCAGATGCCTGGTCTCGCCTCATGTCGGCTTTATTGATGTCCCATGTTCTCATCCAAATGTCCTGAGATGAGCTCTGATGTCACACCCATGATAGATAGATAGATAGATAGATGGATTGACAGATAGATGGACTGACAAATGGATGTTAGGATAGATAGATAGATAGATAGATAGATAGATAGATAGATAGATAGATAGATAGATAGATAGATAGATAGATAGATAGATAGATAGATAGATAGATAGATAGATAGACAGACAGACAGACAGATAGACAGATAGACAGACAGACAGATAGATGGACAGATGGGAGGACGGATGGGCTGATAGATACACAAAGAGATGGGCAGATAGATGGATGGATGGACAGACTGATAGATAGAAATGGATGGATGGATGGACGGACGGATGAGCAGATGAGCAGATGAATGGATGGAGCTTCATGTGTGTTGTGGCCAATTCAGTTCAAATTTAGTTCAAGATGCACTTTGAAATATCTTAAATTATTAGTTATTGCCTTCTCCAGTGCTGCCATCATTTATAAAATGAGAATCATGCAAAATAAAAGCTCTAGTGGTCTCAGATTTTGGACTCCACTATATTTCTCTGCAAAAGGAGACTCTCTCTTTCACACACTCTCTCGCTCATCCCATGAGTCTCATCAATACTCCTCTTTTGATGTTTTCCCACGTTCTTCTCTCTAATGATGTTTGAAGTGTCACTCAAGGACAAAGAACACACACACAGATGATTATTTTGTGCAGTGAGTGATACCGTAGGATCATCCAGGGTTTTAATGTGACCAGCCTCTGTTGATCTGTGACATTCCTGTCAAGCTTCTCTCCCAGAGGAACATGGTATCGCTCAGAGGTTGCTCTTCAATAGCTCAGAAGACACAATGGAGTTCTTAGTAACATTTCATTTCACAAAATATATAAATAAGACACAAATAAGACAGCTGTTGACATACAATAAGTGTATAGTGCTCTAAAATGAAAGCGGATAGCAGCTCAGATCATTCATGAAAAATGTTCATATCGAGATCTCTGACTTTTGATTGCAAAATTTGGTATCTTGGGACATTTGAACACAGTTTGAGACATTAAAGTAGGTCTCAACAAATCTGAGACATTAAAGAGACATAATTCCTTTCTCTCTCTCATTCTGTCTGTATGTCCAGGCCACTAAAGAGGTGATCGAGCGGGAAGCTCCAGGGATGTCTCTGGCCATGCTGGTGGGCTCTTTGGATGTCACTCCTCTGGGAATGCTCTCCAGGTCTCACTACAACACGTCCTCAACATGCTCATCTCAGTGTAGAAGATCTTTGACTTTTATTCATAATTATACTCACTAGTATATTCAGAGAAAACTGATCAGCCTCTCAATCAAAGACACTGACTTCACTGAAATAAGACTTTAATTGGCTCATACATAAGCTTCCAGTAAAGAAAAATAACAGCTAGATACGGACTTATAGGAACATTTTTAAGAATATAATAATGCAAATTTCCGAATTTTATGGAAGCCTGTTTCTGCCATGGAATAAAAAAAATCTAAGTTAATTGCACATTTTTAAATGACAGATCTGACTCTTTTTTTCAGAAATGCATGAAAAAAATTGTGAGATAAAAACTTGCAATTACCTTTTTGATGTTTTTTTTTATCACATGGCAGAAACAAGCCATTATGGAATGCTATTATATTCAGAATTACAATTTAAAATTATTTCCAGTTTGCTTGCATATAATAATAATAATGATAATAATAATCAATATGTATACACTACTGTTAAAGTACTGTTTAATTTTTTTATTATTTTTGAAAAAGTTTCCTATACTCAAATACAATAAAATATACAAAAATGCAATACAAACTTTAAATGTTGTGAAATAATATTAAAAATTAAAATCGCTGATTTCCACTGTAATATGTTTTAAAATGTAATTTATTGCTGTGATGTAAATCAGAATTTTCTGCATCATTACTTCAGAAAGCATTCTAATATGCTGATTTGCTGCTCAATGAACATATCTGAATTTTATCAGTGTTGAGATCATTCTCTTGATTTGTGTGTGTACAGACCCGTGTGTGGAATCCGAGGCAAAACTCTCATCATAAATTTGCCTGGCAGTAAAAAAGGTTCACAGGTAAGGATTTTATTTTATTTTTTCATTTTTCATTGTGTCTCAGTACTGGTCTGCCAATATGTACTCCATTAGCCAAAACTTTTAATGTAGTCCTTCTAGTAATCCAATTCATGTATAATAAATGATAAATGGGAGTGTTTTACACATAATGTGCAAGTTTAATTCTGTTTGTGGACTTGCTTGAGGTCTCAATAAAATAAACATTAATGGGTGCTGAAAATAGAGATAAACATGAATAATTACAGAGCTCTTTTTTGGATCGGTCCAGTATATCTTACTTAAGGGTCTAATTTCGTTATGTCCAGAAACAGTGCTTTTTTGTTTTCAGTAGGATTGTATATAGAGCAACATTTGAATTAAAAAATTGTGAAGCTGCCTTTTTATGGTTTATTTGTTATTGTACAGGGTTTTGTTTAAATTAATGTAATAATTGATACTTTTCACTCATCCCTTTTCTTAAAATATTTTAAAGGCTTAATTGTTTAAAACTTTTTTTTTTTGTTATAACCTAAATCTGAACAAATCATGCTTTTTACAGTTGTTTTATGGTTTAATATGTTACCTTAGACATTGCCCCACTTATATGGTATTAATTTTATTTATGCAGGTCCTAAAAAGTCTTACATTTGATTTTAAAAATCCTGCAGATACACTGTTGCTAAACGGAAAGTTCTGAAACTTGATTGGTCAATATCTGTGTTTTCACTGGCCAGGGGTGCTTTTCCCAAAACCATCATTAGCTAACTATGGTCATTATTTCCATTGGATTCTATTGGTAATGACGGAATTTGCAACCATAGTTGCTTTTGGAAAATACACCCCTGATGATCAGTGTATCACTGCGCAACACCCTTAGCAACATAAACAATCCATATACTACTATTAAAAACTCTTCCATCTATTATGTAATTGAGCTAAAGTAGTTGTTTATTATTTATGTAATGAAGTATGAGTGACCCTTGCTGGCGGTATGTTGCGTCATTCACCTTTGATTTTGAGAGCCTGCCCTTTACGCTGTCTAAGAAAATTAATGTTTTCTCATGCTGAGAGATAAACAAATGTACATGTGTGCATTGTGCTGATGAGAACAGTTCTTAGGCTGTTTTTGTATTTGAGCTCCACCAGATGAGAGTGTTACAACTGAACATTGCTGTTGTTGACTGTAACTGTTACAGGGACTATTTTTCCTAGCAGAAGGAAGGCATTTAATGATTTTACTTAAACAAAAAGTAACATTAAGGAGTGAGTTTTGATTTTTTCTAAATTCATGTCTCAAGCTCTTGAATTTATTCTTCTTTGCATGTGTGTCCTGTAGGAATGCTTCCAGTTCATCCTGCCTGCTCTCCCGCACGCCATCGACCTGCTCCGAGAAGCTGTGGTCAAAGTGAAGGAGGTGCCAAACGAGCTGGAGGACCTTCCCTCGCCTCCACCTCCTCCGTCCCCGCTGCCCACCAGCAGCCCGCACCGCCAGACCGAGGACAAGGGCGTGCAGTGTGAGGAGGAGGAGGAGGAGAAGAAGGACAGCGGTGTGGCCTCCACAGAGGACAGCTCCTCCTCGCACATCACCGCCGCCTCCATCGCTGCCAAGGTAAACCTGTAGATATGTAAATCAGTTATGCTATACAAAAGTGTTTCTCACACAGGGTCGTAGAATTTAGTAGGAATGCTAGTGACATGTCCCTGCCAATATCCAGTGACTACTAAATTATCCTAGCAATAGTTTTAATCAAACTGTAAAATATATGTATATGTAACCACTGTTGTTGTTTTTTCGGCCGCATCTGAAATAGGTCATACCATTGATTGATATTGATATTAAGTGAGATGTTAAAGTAAATACCCTAGAAATTTACATCCTTGAAACTGAGCTTTTCAAAACTTCGAATCAGTTCAAGCATTGCATCTCAAAACGATTCACTGTTTCGAAGTGCTCCAATTGGATTGTGAATCATTTGATTCAGATCAGGACTTCGGAGTGAGTATCGCGAATCATTTGATTTAGAGTCAAACCAAAATTTATTTAGACACCTTCAGCATTTCTCACATTATCACAGTTTATTTGCTATAGTTTATAAAATGGTCATAAAATATGACAAGTACTCAGAGTTAAACTGTGTCAGAATAAATTAATCCTGATAATGTCAGATAACTTTAATATAAAAGCATCAAACAAATACACAATAATAAATTACACAATCTAAATTTAAGTAGACAAATAGATAATACTAATTCAGGTCAACCAGTTACCAAGCAATGCTTCATTTTGTTCAGTCTGTGGTGTAAAAAGGTGGCATTAGCAATTAAAGTAAAAACACTCAAAACATCATCAGATCAAAGTGTCTGAATAATTTTTGGTCCCAAATTTTTATCAATTTTACTAGTACTCCACTGTATGAAGAATTTTTGGGTGTAGTATATCACAGTTTACTTTATTTTTCTATCCTCACTTACATAAATGAACTATAGTGTCCTGTACCCATAAAAATCTGAATAATTTTTGGTTTGACTATAGATTGGAATTTTGGAGCGGGTTCGCAAATCTTTTGATTCATTGTAGCGGGTTCTTTAATCATTTCACGAATTGAAAGATTTGTGATGTGCACTCTGAAGTCTCAATCTTAACTGATGGTTCACAAATCATTATTTAGGATTCCGGAGACTTCGGAGCATGGAGCATGAATCATTTGACTTAGATCAGAACTTTGAATCCAGATCGAAAATCTGGAGTGGGTTCGTGAAACATTATACAGATCTCGATAATCATTATTCAGATCTTGATTTTGGAGCACATATTCATTTGATTTAGATCGGGATTTCAGAGCGGGTTCACAAATAATTTGATTTAGATCAGGACTTCAGATCATTTGATTTAGATTGGAACTTTGGAGCACGTATCGTGAATCATTTGATTTAAATTGGGACTTTTAAGTGGGTCCGTGAATCATTATTCAGATCTTGACTTCGGAGCACATATTCTTTTGATTTAGATTGGGATTTCGGAGCAGGTTCACAAATCTTTTGATTCAGATCAGGACTTCAGAGCACGGATCACAAATCATTTAATTTAGATTGGAACTTCGGAGCGAGTATATGAATCTTTTGATTCAAATCGGAACTTTGGAGCTCGTTTTGGGAATCATTTGATTCAGAACGGTACTATTGCAATAAATTTACACCTGAAGATGATACATAGGATAAATATAAAGATACAGTTTTGATTGCTTTAGGATGAACAGAGCTTTGAATAGTTTCCAAATACAGATCAACTCTTAGTTTTAGAGCCATATTTTTGTTTATGTATGTGAAATTCAGCGAGCAGGGAACACAAATTAATTAAGTTATTCTTTGCTAAATTCTCTTTTGAGTTACTCAAACAATCAAAACATCTTTAAAACTGCTGCTGTAATGTTATTGATTTAATCAAAAATTGTGTAATTATTGTTTGATGAAAAAGCTCTCTTTATGAATTGAGGATGTTGGTTACCTTCGCTGTAGATAAAGACTTTAGATGACGTGAAACTGTGGTCAAAAGTCTATCATAAATGTAAAAATGTCAGTGTAGGTGGATGGGGGTGTTATCTGCTGTTATGTCCTCTTTAGTGTCAAAATCAAACCTTCACCCTAGTTCTCACATGACTGTGTTGGACGTTTGCAGGTGTTCCATTTGTCTGCATTCTCATCATGATATTGTGTGTCATCTTCATGCTTGCTGCAGCATCTACTGGTGTGAGTGAATATCATGACATCATCCCCCTTTATTCATCATAATTATTCAAACGGTGTCGACCTCATTCATCATTTATAATTTGTGTTTAGATGTAATTCTCAGAATTGTCTTTACACAGCCTTCAAGTAAGATCTGAATGTAATGTTTCAGACACTTAGCTGCATGTAATTTGCAATTAAATGAAAATGTATTATAATGTTAATTTATATTAAATGCATTTAGTTTAGTTACTTTTTTTAACCTACTTAAGTGGGACGTAAGTACATCTCATATGTAATTTCATAATTACTTTTATTGTTTTGGAATATGATTAATGTGTACTGCTGAATGTAAACTAAAATTTAATGTCATTTTTATTTAGACTTGTATGTTATGTATTTAAATATATTTGTAATTGCTGATTTGTAATGATGTTGC
This sequence comes from Cyprinus carpio, assembly GCF_018340385.1. Classification (NCBI taxonomy): domain Eukaryota; kingdom Metazoa; phylum Chordata; class Actinopteri; order Cypriniformes; family Cyprinidae; genus Cyprinus; species Cyprinus carpio. The sequence continues at coordinate 21,908,647 of NC_056616.1, read as the reverse complement.
AGTTTAGTATAATTAAATACATAAAAACATTTTAAATACATTTATACAGTTAATACAGTTACTACATATATTACCTCCAAATTCATTGTTATTTTTAATATAATTATGGCTTAACATTCCTCACAATTTTCTACTGAATACTGAAAAAGTTTATATTGTACTTCCACGGTCTTCTCCTTTTTCACATAGCAAGAGTTTGTGGGTCATATTAGGCCAAAAAACATGAGAAATCTAGAAGTACTGTTCCATCTGTGTACTTTTTAGCATATTATTTTCAGTGTACTACAACCTGGAACACACTAAATAGAATGCATATTGGGAAGTATGCGAAGTGTGTGATTATAAACATGACAAGAACATGTTTAACCTCACTTTTGACTTTTTACATTATATAATGCACAGATTATAAAAGAGCAGATTTTTGGAAGTTTATGATTTTAATAAACATCCTTGTTTTATGTCTCAGATTCCCGACTCCATCATCTCACGGGGCGTCCAGGTCCTTTCCCGTGACACGGCGTCTCTGAGCACCACGCCCTCCGAGTCGCCACGCGCCCAGGCTACCTCCCGCCTCTCCACCGCTTCCTGTCCCACCCCCAAGGTGAGAGCGCCTCACTTCCTGTTTCCTGTCCCCGCACTGTTCACTTCCTGTCTGCCGTTCCTCTGCCTCCCCACCTCGCTCACCCTGCTGCCGATCTCCACGCTCACCTCACCCCAAAAGCCCTGTCAGAGTCCCATCCGTGTGTGGTTTTCACAGGTTTCTTTTTCTTATGTTGTATACTGAAAACTTCTGCAGTCTTGCCTTGTTTTCCAGGACAAATATCTAAACATTCTTAAATCAAAATGCATTTACTTGAGAAGTGAAATATGTTTTGTTTTCTGAAAAGTTAAGCGAGTTTTGAGTTTAAAAAATGACAATGGGGTCAGAAAAGTAATCTTAATTCAAAGGGAAAACAAGATTCATTTTCTAACCCCATTTGCAAATTGTTTTTTTTTTAATTTGCAAGGAATATGTACAATTTTTATTATTATTTTTTAATATTTGTAGATCATTTTCAGAGGGCAGTCTATTGGAATTTCATCTTGCACAGCACAGACTGTCTCGTGGCATGTCTTCAGCAGTTTTATTTCAGAAAAAAACGCTACATTTAAAGCAAAATATCGAACAAATACAGTTGCAATGTTTTAAAGGTCTAAACTCCTTCGCCAAATGTAAAAACAAATGCAAAAAACAGCACCGTCAAACTGCTAAAAAAGTCATTTTTAAGCCATAACATATTTTGTGTGATCCACAGACCAGAATTGAAGTCAATATTTATGGATGACTTTTATTAAATGATCGTAATTTGATAATTTGAGTAAAAAACCTGTTCATTGGTTAACAGAAAATTCCCTTAATATACAGTATATATTGAGGAAAACGCTAATAAATCTAATGGGGTATTTTAAATTTACAGTTTTTGTAAGTGAAAAGATTTTGTAATTTTTAATAATTTTAATAATTTATAGTACAAGTATACATAAAGTAAACATATATAAGAATTAACCATTTTTTCATTGAAATGGCTGTTTCTTCTTAGTTTCTTGTTACTTGTAAACAGCGTGACCATGATAGTGTTTGTGTGAATGGCACCTTATATATTATTATTGACCTCAGCTTGTGGAAAAACTAGTTGTGATGAAAACGTTTTTAATTGCCAACAGTGTTTTATGGTGGTTGTTAGTGTACTATAAAAGTACAAAACAATTTTTAGTCCTCCAGTAGCCAGGTATGTACAGTATATTAACGTTTACTGTATTTTAAGTTCAGTCCGTAAAACCTTAAATCTTAACACTTTTTTTTTTTAAGTTCTGGCAACCTCCGATGCCAGTTTTTTTTTTTTTTTTTTTTACCAAAAACTCCACAGATTTTTTTTTATTTTATTTTAACAGTATGGTGTATTTATTTATACATGTATTTATAAAGTATTTAGCAAGTATTTAACATTATTTAGCAATGTTTTGGCCAATTGACCTTCCTCAGGTTTAGAATGTACGCAAATTAACAAAAAATTTAAATTCATATTTTTTATATATGGATTTATATAATTCTAGTCATTATTAGCTGAAATTATTCCCTTCCACCATTGCTTTCAAAGCTTGTTTTTGCAATGCATTTTTAGATTCCAGTGTTATTTTAGTATCATTGAGATGCTGTTGTAATTTTTATTAATATTACACTATGGTGCTTTTTGTGATTCTGCGATAAACGTGGTATAAATTTTGAAAAAGTTGACATCTGTTCATAAATGTCTATTTGACTGAAGATGAACATTCGACTGAGTTTTCTGAAAATTATGCCTTTGGCATTATGCTTTTATCTAAGTGACTTACATTGCATTCAAGCTATACATTTTTTGTGCAATTCATGCTTTCCCTGGGAATCGAACCCATGACCTTGGTGTTGCTGATGCGATGCTCTACTGTGTGAGCTGCAGGAATATGACTGTCTGTCCTGTAACTTTGACCCGTGTGGCTCCAGACTCTCACCCAAAGCGTCAGCTCATATGTCACAGTCATTTCTCGCCCCGCTGTGTGGATGCGGATGGTTGTCATGGGAGCGGGCGTTGCCGTGGAGACTGTGGTGCGCTCATATGAGTGAGAGAGTTTGTACAGGTGTTAGTTTGACAGAGATGCAGAATTCTGTCATCATTTACTCACCTATTGCCCATTGTCATTGCAAACCTGTATGACTTAGATTTCCGACGTTCATGCTCTTCTTTCCTATACAATGAAAACATATACTGACCAGGGGCTGTTACCATAAAAACAGTCCATATAATGTATGCGCTATATTTTAAGTCATTCAATACATTTGTGTCACAAACAGACCAACATGTTTATTCATTATTAGTTAATAAAAAGAATATAATGCCTTCCACACCTGAATTATTCATTGGTTTGTAGGATGGAAGTACATTATAAACTAAGAAATATATCAACCTGGCACACTACTCCATCTTGCATCATCAAGTATTTTTTAATTAGCAAGGTTTCAGTCTTCAGTCAACCTTCCTCAGTCTTACAACATACACAAATTACAAACAAATTTAAATGTGTATATATATATATATATATATATATGTATTAGGGGTGCACGATATATATCGGCCGATGATCAATGCGCATCTCGTCAGTAAAGCCGGTTCTCTAATCAGCGGTAAATTCCAACAGGTGCGCGATTGCACATAGAGCAGCGGTTACTACACGGAGCCTTGATCACAGACAAGCTGCTGCGCGAATTCTAGCTTATAATGAACGTGGATTTTGCGCAGCTTGTCTGTGATCAACGGCTTTGTGTAGTAACAGCTGCTCTATGTGAAATCAAGCACCTGATGAAATTTACCGCTGACTAGAGAACCGGCTTTATTGACGAGATGCGCATTAATTATCGGCCGATATATATCGTGCATCCCTAAATATGTATATATGTGTGTGTGGTGTGTGTGTGTGTGTGTGTGTGTGTGTGTGTGTGTGTTCGGTGTGTGTGTGTGTTTGGTGGTGTGTGTGTGTGTGTGTGGTGTTTTTTTGTGTGCGCATATCTATATAGTTTTTATTTATTTTTATTTTGTTTTAATATTAGTTATTTTGGTACAGCAAGTTAAACTAAATAAGTTGTTGCAATATATATTTCATATATAAATAGAATATTTGCATAATATTTTATTTTTATAAAACATTTATTTTATATAAGCTTGTTCAAGTACAACATTTTTTTTTGTGGTTTTATTTTATTTTTTATTTTTTTTGTTTGGGGGGGGGGGGGGGGATGCTGAAAACTTCACTTTCCCATACAATGAAAGTAAATGACGTCCAGTGTTGTTTTTGTTTTTTGTTTGTTTGTTTGTTTTTGGGGTGTATTCTGCAGAAAGAAAGTCATGTGGATTTGAAATTGAACATTTGAGTGAGTGAATGTTGATGAATTCAAATTTTGCCTTTAGTAACCGATATTGATAATGTCATCATAAGATTTGCATTTTGAATTGTGATTGGTCTTGTCTTTAACCATTTTAGATGCTTTCACTGCGCAGTGATTAAACCAACAGAAACCGGGATGTGCTCTTAATGTCATGATAATGACAAAGTAAAAACTCAAGCATTACAATTGTTTCACCAGAAACATCATATGATTTATAACCGTCCTGATCACTAACATACTGAGACTCTCTCTGTGTCTCTCGATGTCACTTCCTGTCTTGTGTTCTCTCACAGTCGCACACACACAGATGATGACATGGCTGTGGCAGTCCTCCACACAGTTATATAACACCGTTACATAACAGTGAGCCACTAACACACATCCCAGTTCCTGTGATTATCTGCAAATGCAATCCTGCATCTCATTTTAATGCACAAGTAATTGGGCAGAATGGTGATGGCTCATTCGTTAAGGATATATTGATTAAAACCCTCTGCATTCTGTCTTAAGATGTGCACTTAATGGAATATTCTGAGTTTGAGATTTTATTTAAAAAAATGCATTTGCAACCTGCTGTTGATTAATACACACAAAAAAATAGACTTGTAATGTACTTTAATCATGCAGCATGCATGTACACTACAGCTGAAAACTGTGTGGGTCAGTGAGAGTTTTTTGGAAAGGAATTCATACTTTTATTCAGCAAGCAGGCATTAAATTGATTAATTAAAAGTGACAGCAAATAAGGTTTATAATGTTACAAAGATTTCTAACTAAAAAAAAATGCAAAAATATGAAGCAGCACAACTGTTTTCAACATTGATAATGTTAATAAATGTATCTTGAGCAGCAAATTAGAATATTAGAATGATTTCTGAAGAATCATGTGACGCTGAAGACTGGAGTAATGATGCTGAAAATTCAGCTTTGATCACAGGAATAAATTACATTTTACCATATATTCACATAGAAAATAGTTATCTTAATTTATAATAATATTTTACAATTTTACTGTTTTTACTATATTTTTGACCAAATAAATGTATACTTGATTAGTATAAAAGACTCAAAACCTTTTGAAAAATATTACTGACCCCCCAACTTTTTAACAGTAGTGTAAGTAAACTTTAAGATATGCAACAGTTGTGCTGTTTTAAAGTATTATCACGCTAGAGCTTTTGATTTAATGCAAATCAACAACCCTAATTTAGTGCAATTAATTATTAAAAAAGTGATAAAAAATGTTTTAAAAATCAGAATCAAATATTCCATAATAACCTGAAATGCTCCATTAATCGTGGTTTTCTCCATGTTGGACTATTTCTACAGTTTGTGTTTGGGATGTTTTGATTGTCAAAACCTCAATGTGAAAAAACAGTGACTTTACTGACAGCTGCATATGTGTGCAAGATGAAGGATAAATCCACATTGCGTGTGTGTGTGTGTGTGTGTGTCTGTGTGTGTGTGTGTGTGTGTCAAGCTCAGACGTATCTCTGACAGTTTTATAGTGATTAATCTATGAATGTTTATCTGTCAAATCTTATTTACACCTCTTCCATCACATTTCCTTCCCACTCTCCTCCTTTCCTCCTCTCTATTCACCTCTGTGTTTCTCTCTGTTGATTTTCTGTGTGTTTAGGATGATTTCTCAAACTATGGTCTAACAGCATCAGAATTATGTAGAAGTATAGAAGTGCATATATAACTACCGCAGTTAGTGTGTGTGTGTGTATGTGTGTGTGTGTGTGTGTGTGTGTGTGCTGATAATGTTCCTCCTCTGAACAGAGCAGCTTGTAAAACTGACTGGCTTCTTGCTGTCACAGAGGTGAGAACATTTAATTTAATGCTCAGAGAAGATCAGATAGTGATAGCCAAGGAGAAATGAAAGCGAACACAATAAACAAGCGCTCAGCAGTGCAGATCGTCAGCTCCACATCTCTGACTATCACTTCATCAGCATTATTTCCACACAGAATCATTTCTGTTTGTGATTTCTGTTTATCCGGATTGTTGTGAAATGTTTGTTTGTTCATTTTGAATGTGAAGCTCTTGATGCGGAGGGTCCGTTTTACTTGACATGGACTTGTGTGTTTTTGTAGCATTAGTTTAGGAGCTTTGCATGACTGTGTACCGTGGTAAAGATGTTTTAGATGATGCCTGGTTTATTGGTATCTGATCTAGTAAGCAGAAATTGTTTTCTAGTTTCTACTTCAGTCTTGTTTAAATAATTCTAGAGTTGCTTTGAAAGAGGCTCAAGATCTGAATTGCATATACTATAAAATTTCCTTCCTTTTGGATTACAGTTTTGACATAAACTAATAAACATACTATGATGCATATCTGTCAGTCATATGTAAATGATACAGGTCAGATTTTTTTTAAAGTCATAGTTTATGAATATTTTTTGCATATATTTGATTTTATTTAAATAATCATATTTTCAAAATGCATGTATTCAACTTGTTTAGAGACAGCATTAATCTGTTCATTGTAAAAAAAAAAACGTATTTATTTAAAAGGTTTGAATATTTATGAATATAAATATTTATAGCTGTGGAACAAGCAATATTAATTTAGTTAAAAATGAATGAGATTAAAACAAATTGATTTATTGATGATAAATACAGTATATAAACCTGGTTATTGTATATTTAAAATGTGGCCAGTTAATTAGTACTATTACAGAAATCTGACCTGTTTCATTTATGTACGACTGACAAAAATGCATCACATATATTAGTTTGTTAAAACTGTGTAATCCAAATGGATTAAATGTATGTATGTAATTCAAATACATTTATGATTATGTTTCTGTTTTAATTTATCCTTAAACAGACTTGAAAGAAAGAAAATCTGATTACCTCTTTTTAGAGATGTCCTCATAGAGAAAAAAATATTCATAAATAATGATTTCTTTTTGTAATTCTGATCATGAAATGGTCCATTCCCTATCCATCAAATGCATAAAAAAAAAGGTTAGCAACATTAAGATATTTAGTTTTGATTTAAACATATTTCATATGTGTTTTCTGTACAGTTGTGAACATTTTGAATTTGTTGCTCATTACCAGAATATTATCTAATATAATACACCATTTGAGATTGATGACACACAACACAAGACAAACTGGTTTGGAGGATGGTTTATATGATCTCTTTCTGTCCCAATAAAAACCATACATTTCAGTTACTCACTAATGTTTTGTTTTTGTGTTTTTTTCGGATCATAATTCCTGCCCGCGTTTTCTCTGTGGGCTTCTCTCTCTCTCTCTCTCTCTCTCTCTCTCTCTCTCTCTCTCTCTCTCTCTCGCTCTCTCTCCACTCCTCCTCCTCTTTTCTCTCCATCCATATGTGTGTGTTCACTTCCTCTCTGTGTCAGTGTGTGTATGTGTGTGTGAGATCTCAGTCTTCATGTAGATGATGGTAAGTCTTCAGTCTTCCTCTGACATTTGATGTTTATTGAATCAGAAGACACTCGTGTTTTGTATTATAATCCATTTGTTAGTTTAATAATCAGACAAATTGTACATAAATCTAGTGCTGGTATATGTGAGTGATTTTGTGCATGTTTTATTTTACTTTTGTTCATGGAGTGTGTGTCTTCGATTGTATCTAAAGAGTGAATGATTTAAAAAAAATTACAGAACACATAAAAAAACTTGTTTGCAGTGAGGTTTGCATTTATCAGTCTATCCATCTGTCTTCTTGTGTTGCGTTTTTTTTTTTCTTCTTTTCGGCCCTAATATTGTATATAAAGTTTTTGAATAATAATTAGTCATGCATATTGGCTCTTGGCAATTTGTCTAATTTGATACTGTTCATTTGTGTTCATTTTATGGTACATTTGGGTTATTCATCACACAGGATGAGATGTAGAAGATCAGATCGTGTTCTTTCAGATGTTTGGCTGAATTATGAGTATGCTAGATAACTCCCTAAAATAAGCACTTGATGTTTTTTGACTTTTTTGACTAAAATTACAAAATTAATTAATTTTCATGCATATGTTATTATGATTTTTTTGTTTATTATTTAAAATTTCTACATTTATTTATTATTGATATAAATATTTTATAATATTTATATAATATAATATTTTTTTATATAATATATATATATTTATATAATATAATAATATTTATATTGATAAAAGTCAGGCTTATGTTTTTTTATATGATATTATGATTTTTGTTGTGATAATGTTTGAATGATTATCATTTTAACTATAAATTATTGTTACACAACAGTTAAATGGCATTCATGTGTAACAGATATTTTTTTCAGCTCTGCTGATTGACATGTTTAGATTATAGACATTAATGCTGCATCCACAGATTATCAGATATCTGAGGTGTAGTTTCTCATCCTGATAGCTGCAGAACAAGACATTAATGCTGCATCCACAGATTATCAGATATCTGAGGTGTAGTTTCTCATCCTGATAGCTGCAGAACAGAAACACCTACTAAAGCATTATTAAACACAGTGTGGCAGAAACTGCTTGGCTGTACATTAGCAGTCTTGAGCAGATTGTGTGTGTCCTGTTGTCCGCCCTAGCTCCCTTCAGAGGGGTCAAGTCTGAGGCTCGGTACTGAGCCAGACATGATATGAGGGTTCAAAGAGAGAGCTCATCCAAAATGAAAATGCTGTTATCATTTACTCATCCTCATTTCAAACTTATATCACTTACTTTCTTCTGTGCAACACACAAAAATATTTATGCATTTTAATTGCATATAAAATTTCTATTTGAATTACACAGTTTAGACATAAATGATCGAGTTCATTTAATGTGATGCATATTTTTCTGTAACAAACTTGATGTGTTTTAAATGGAAAAAAAGTCAGTTTTAAATATTTATCATTAATAAATCCAATTAGTTTCAATCTCATACATTAAGTCAAGCCAGATTAACTAATTATTTTTTATGCATTTAACCATGTTTGTATTTTTTAACTGATTAAATTGAATTGTTTTCACAATTACCAGATTTATGCTAATGCTAAAATATGAATTTACATCTAATTTAATTAGTCACTATGCCATGATTATTTATTTTAATTTTTGTGTGCAAAAAGCACATTTTTTAAAGTTGAATTTGAGTTTATAACTACACAATACATTTTTTTATTCATATTTAAATGAATTTTTAATTAATTTATTCCTTAAGTGTGTGATAGCACTCACAGCAGCCAGCAGCTCAGCTGCCATCACCACCTACTAAAAAATGTCTTACGAAATAGATACACTTTATTGCATTCTCATAGAGAAGCCCAGTGTTTTCAGAATGTAGTTCAAGAGTCTAAGTCAAGGACCAACAAAGGTTCTCTAAGATACTCCAGATCAAGAATACTGAATGCTGTAAACCTGGCTACACTCTTAAAAATACAGATTCTAAAAGCAGGTTTTGGTAGTGATGCCATACATAGAACCAAATTTGGTTCCCCAAAGAACATTTCAGTGATATTTTTTTCTTAGTGTGAAGAACATTTTAATAACTGAATAACCCTTTTCTACTATGGAAAGAATCCTGGATGTTAAAGGTTCTTTATGGGACCATCAATGCCAATACACGAGTGTTAAGTTGATACAGAGTCTAATGCCAAATTAACCTTGCAAAGGTGTGCTTCTGAAATGGCATTTAGGTGTCTTTACACAGTCCTTGTCCAAAACTCCAAAAGGATTCCAATAAGAATTTATTTTTATTATTTTTTAATTGGAATTTCTATCATAATTTGTAACCATTCCAATTAGATTCGTATAGGACTTGAGAGAACTTGAGAGTTGTTTTTTTTTTTTTTTTTTGGTTTGTTTGTTTGTTGGGGTTTTTTTTTACTGGGATCCATTGGCATCCTATTTAAATCTATTTTGTGTACATTGTCTCAGTAAACAAGCTGCTGCAGAGAAAATGAACAAGATAACAAAATCCTTTGTACAGAAAGCATGAAGGTCCACCCATAAAACCAAACCATCACTGGGACAAAAGCATATTGTATGAAAACCTGCAAATGTGACCAATGAATTAGTCACCAATTTGGCAAAATGTAAACTAGTTAGGAATTTTCATGAGTATCACATTGAAGTCTATTGGACTTCAATAGACTTAGTTGGGAGTATCACATTGAAGTCTATTGGAATCAGTTGGGTCAAGCACTTCTTGTGTTGAATCACCCTTGAGAAAAACACTTCTTTGAGAACATTGCACATGTGAAGCAGTGTACGCTGCAGTAACAGCGCTGTGTGTGTGTGTGTGTGTGTGTGTGTGTGTGTTTTTGTGTGTGTTTGTGTGTGTGTGTGTGTGTGTGTGTGTGTGTGTGTGTGTGTGTGTGTGTGTGTGTGTGTGTGTGTGTGTGTGTGTGTGTGTGTGTGTGTGTGTGTGTGTGTGTGTGTGTGTGGTGATAAATAACGCTCCTAAAGATTATATCTGTAGCGCTTGAGTTTCACTTGAGCTTTAAACACGGGTGGGCTGCAGCCTGCAAGATATATTACACTATTCCTTGACCACAAGGACACCTTGCATGCATTGAACGTGAGATGCAGCGCTGATTTTATGTGCAATAAATACCAAATGATTCCTGTCATACGCTGATAGCATTTCAAGTCGACATGAAATCAAAACTGGTGTATACTTTAATATGTGGCTCTTTTTGCTTGTGATTCATCAGGGCATGTTATACTAAAGAAAAAATGTTGGCAACTTAAGCAAATTTAGTTTTTAGCTTAGATGTGTTTAAAACACATGGATGTGTTTTATTTACTGTTCAAAATGTGAGGTTGGTAAGATTTTGAATGTTTTTTAAAGAAGACATTCAAGCATTTATTGATCAGAAATGCAGTAAAAATGGTATACTGTCAAATATTATTCAAGGTAACTCTTTTCTATTTGAATATGCAGTCTGTCGCACGATCTTCAGAAATCATTCTAATATGATGATTTGCTGCTCAAGAAACATTTCTGATTATTATCAATGCTGAAAACAGTTGTGCTGCCAAATATGTTTGTGGAAACTGTGATGCATTTTATTTTTCAGAATTCTTTGATAAATATAAAAATCAAAAGAACAGCTGTTTTTTGTAATAGAAATATTTTGCAACATTATAAACAGCTTTACTGTCACTTTTGACCAATTTAATGCAGCCTTGCTGAATAAAAGTACAAAAAAAAAATTGACCCCTTTTTGACCCTAAACTTTTGAATAGTATAGTGTATATTGAATATATGTTAAACACTTCCTTAATATTTTCATAAATATTTATTACATTGACATCAGTATTGTAGCTTTGAGAAATATAATTTTAATAATGTAGTTACCTGGATCGTGGTAGCTCAAGGTTAAAGTTGGTGTGTTTTAGTAGCAATGTGTTAAACGCTTCACCCATCTTTTCATCTTTGCTGTGTTTGCGTCTGTATGTGTTGTAAATCCAATAGAAATTGGATTTAATGTGACCACATTTTTATCCCCAAGCTAAAATTAAACTGAGATATGAACTGAGCCTATTTTTGACACAAAAGAAAATAATCATGCTTTAGAAAGTCATATTTTTGAGATGAAAAGTAGTTTATTACCTGAAGTCATTATGACGGTCATTATAAGTTTAAATTATTACATTTAAAATTTTATAATTATGAGATAAAGAGTACATCATTTCTACTTTATCTCATAATTTTAACGTTTTGTAATCATTTCAATTTAATGTTATAATTTTGACTTTTTGTCATAATTTCTACTTTATCTAATAATTTGGATTTTGTATATCAGTTTCAACTTTTAAAGTCATAATTTCTACTTTATCTCATAATTTGGATTTTTTTATATCAATTTCAACTTTTAAAGTCATATTTTCTTCTTTATCTCATAATTTCAACTTTTTATGTCATAATTTTGACTTTTTGTCATAATTTCTACTTTATCTCATAATTTGGATTTTGTATATCAGTTTCAACTTTTAAAGTCATAATTTCTACTTTATCACATAATTTCAATTTTTTGTGTCATAATTTTAACTTTTTGTCATAATTTCTACTTTATCTCATAATTTGGATTTTTTTTATATCAGTTTCAACTTTTAAAGTCATAATTTCTACTTTATCTCATAATTTCTTTTTATGTCATAATTTGTTTTTTGTATATCATAACTTGTAATTTCTACTTTTTGTCATAATTTCTACTTTGTCATAATTTTGACAAAATACTTTATAATTTCAACTTTTTATGTCATAATTTAAATTTAGTATGCCATAATTTATACTTTTTGTCATAATTTCTACTTTATCATTTCAATTTTTAATGTCATAATTTCATTTTAGTATGTCATAATTTCACATTTTAAAGTCATAATTTTCATCTCATAATTTTGACTTGCAACGTCATATTTATGACTTACCAAAGCAATTTTTTTTCTTACATGGCAGAAATAGGCTTCCACTGAGATCAGAAATGATTGTCCACTAAGTAAAAGAACTCAGGTTGATATTCAGAAAAACAGATGAATTTGCACTGAAAATGTCAAGCTCAAATCCCAGATCCAAAGCCCAGGAACATGCTCAATGCAAATACACGAGTGTAAGCGCTGTATTTGCATAGTGTCTGCTCTTTTGAAATGTCTTCTGTTCCCAGCTGCTTTGGCTTGCGGTGCTCCAGCAGTCCTCCGGGCCAGCAGGGGGCGGCAGTGTGTGTGTCTCAGCTTGGCTTTGCTGGCTCTTATATTTAATTGTCTTCTCTTCTCCCCCCTTCTCGTGGCACCCAGGCGCGGCTCCCCTCCTCTTCATCCACCCTAAGCATTGCTGAGGTATTCCTGCATGCGACTCTGGCCTCATTGCCATGGCAACAGCTCTCCTCCACCTCGATGTGTTGCTATGCAACATGTTTCTTCCTGCCTGTGATGATTGTTGCTTCCTGCTCTGCTTGAAACCCTTCCTGCATGCTTTTTGCAAATGCGCAAATGACTGGCAGTCATTTTTGTGACAATTTTAGATGTGCGTCTTGGAAATTTTTTTCGTTTTTTAAGTGGTTTTGAATTTATTAGTTTATCCATCAGCATAATCATATCATATTTTTTTTCTTTTTAAAATGCATTTCTATAACATATTTTTTTTCCTCATCCATAACTCACTTTAATGTATGTATGACCAGAGGGGTTGTTTTTACCAGTGACAGGCTGATACAGTATATTGACTAGGCCAGTTGATTAATAATAATTGAAGATTATATTTGGCTATTTTGAGATTGCCATAACTAAAACAAAGATTTGTCTATTGTAAACATGCAGTGCAGTAATATGAGCTAAACATACTTGCCTTTAATTTCTCATTCAGCTGCATTTTACGCATCTTAGGAACCACTTTTTTCACTCTGCTTGATCTAAAGACTTTAAAATATGGGTCACACTTTATTTTAAATTCCAATTCTCACTATTAACAAACCGTTAACTACGGCTTTTACCTCAATAAACTGCTAATTTGCTGCTTATTAATAGTTAGTAAGGTAGTTGTTTAGTTTAGGTATTGGGTAGGATTAGGGATGTAGAATATGGTAATGCAGAATATGTTCCTTATATGTACTAAAAACAGACAATATTTTCATGCTAATAAGCAAGTAGTAAATAGTAAGAATTGATCCCTATACTAAAGTGTTAACATGTTTTAATAAAATATGTTTTAATTAATAATCCATACATACATATACACTAAATTAGAAGCGTGTACGTTGTACTCTATTGAGATGTGTCCAAAAAAATTACATTTATAAAAATGTATAAATTTTTATTAGCATGATAGCATGATTAAGATATTGAAAATTGTGTTGTTTTTTCTAGTAACATGTGGATTATATTTTTTATAAAAAAAAAAAAAAAAAAATGTCAAATTGTATTGTCTATATCATAAAATAGTAACAATCTTTATTTGTTTTACTTTTCGTTTTTTAGTTTTAATCATTATTCCAGCCATTTACCATGAATTAGAAGCTTATATATTATATACTGTTATATATAATATATATATATATATATATATATATAACAGTATATGATATATAAGCTTATAACAGTATATAATATATAAAACATAACATATAATATATATATATATATATATATATATATATATATATATATATATATATATATATATATATAAAAAATTAATAAAAGCATTCAGTTATGTAGTAATTAGTAAAAAAAAAAAAAATACATTTATAAAAACTATTTATACGTTTATACATTTATATATTAGCATGAATAAAATATTCAAAAGTGTGTTGTTTTTCCAGTAACAATCCAGTGTATCTGTGTGTGTGTATATATATATATATAAACTGTATATATATAAACTGTATATATATAACATTGAATGGCAAAAAGCTGGCTTTATTGCAGATATAATAAAAAAACAACTAGAAGTAAAAAAAAATTACACTTTTTATTAGTGCAACAGTAGCTCTGCTATTAAAACAGCTTTTGTCTTTTTCCAGTAATTTTCAATTAAAAAAAAAAACTCAATGGTAAAATAAGAACTTTTTGTCAGATTGTACTGTTCTGATGAAATTTTGTTTTAGAGACAAATACAGACATTTATAATGATATTACTCTGTTTTATAGGTTCTATTCAGTTAGTTTATTGTGTTTTGTTAGTTGCTTGTAAGTAGCTTGACTGTAGCTGCATCAATCTGAACAGCTTATACCTTGACAAACTACAGTTTTCCAAAACGTTAGTAGCCCTAATAAGTCAAATTGCTTTAAGAAGCTTAATTTGAGTGTTGTTTACTTTGAATGTGATTTCTCCAGCTCCATGATTTCTTTTCTCTTGGTTTGTTCCTGATCACTCATGATTTACGGCATTAGATCAGTTGAGTTGCTTTGAATGCGGGTGAGTTTTCATTTCGCTCAGCTGCTCATATTTGCCATTGTACCGGTGCACACCACGGCAGAGTGTTTCATTACTGTGTCTTGCTGGAGAGAGTTGTGTGTGTGTTCATGTTTGTGGCAGCGCATGCCTATGAATGTGTTTGACCAAATGTGGATGGATTGTGGATCTGTGCCTGTTGCATATGGAGAGGTTTGTGTGTGTGTGTGTGTGTGTGTGTGTGTGTGTGTGTGTGTGTGTGTGTGTGTGTGTGTGTGTGTGTGTGTGTGTGTGTGTGTGTGTGTGTGTGTGTGTGTGTGTGTTTCGGGGGAGTGACTGTTCTGTGGCTTCCTCCAGGCGTCGCGGCGAGAGTTCAGAGCACACCTGGATGAGGTCATCACACTCAAGTCAAGGTACTCTACCTTGGACCAGGTAAAGAGCTCATCTTCAATCATAGTTTGAGACTAATTCACCCTGTAAACATGACTTTAGTACCAACAGCTACTGAAGCAGCTCAAATACAGGAAAAATCCATTTTGAACACAAACCTACAAAGATAACAGACTTACAATTGTCTTCTAGCCATCATGGCACTACAGAAAAGGTATCAGTAGGTTAAAATATTTACTTTAGTTAATAAGTTAAGCATTATTTCTTTAAGCATATAAACTTAGCAACATTTACTATCTATTACTAACTACAATTTCCACCAAAAATTCCAAAAAGCAACTTCAAAAATCTATTTTTTACAGTGTTGGTAATTGGAACCAGTATGTTAATCACTAACAAAGTACAATGAGTTAAGTTTTCTACAATTTCTGTATACAGGCAAAAATGTTGTAAAAATCAAAGATTTGGTTTGCTGTTACCACCCCATGCAGCAAAATAAAATATTTTAAAATATATTTTAGTATATGCAAAAAATGGCCAACAATATATTTCTTAAAAAACAATTCAAAATATAGTTGCGTAAATATATATATAGATATGAATATACATTTGAATAACGATGATCAGAGTACATTTAGTTGAATACTGTTTCAGTCTTTCTACAATCAAAATTTCACATTGAAATCAATGTCATGTTATATGGCGCCATCAACATTTTATGTTCTATTTGCTGACATTTTAATCCAAAGTGACATATAACCAAAATGATTTTGCTCACCTTCACCTCCATTTTTTGTTTTACTCACGTGTGATGTTGTTTGTGTTGAGGATTTAACAGTGTGTTTGCAGAAGTATGTTTGTTGTTATATGTGCTGGAGTTATTTTAGTATCAATGATATCATAGTTTTTGTAATATATTTATTTGTACATTTTCTATTTTCACTTTAATTTTAGTTAAAGTTTTAGTGTTGTGCTTTTGTCAGTTTTATCAATTTTTAAATATGAAGTTTTATTGTTTGTTTGTTTTTTATTAGTTTTAATTTATTTAGTTTTAGTTATTTTAGTACTTCAAGTTAGTGAGAAATGCTAATATTTTATTTTATTTCAGTTTTTTTTTTTATTCAAGTAACATTAATGTATTTTTTAATGGTTTTAGTTTAAGATAACTTTAATAATCCTGACTTCAATGAAAAACACATCCCTGTTCCAAATTCTAGTGAGTTCCCTACATATACAGCACTCTTTTAAGACAGTGTGCTAAAAGTGACTGACTTGAGACACTACTTATTTATGAACATCAACTCCATAGAGTTTGAATGGCAAGAGTTGTTGCAGTGGAGTGAGTTGAGCATGTGTGAATTAAAGCACATGCTTTTGAGTAAATGTAATTTCCCATGATGCCTCTGCAGTTCAAGAGTGTGTTGAGTTTAGCTTCACACTTTTTTGTTCAAGATTTTCACCCCATCACTGTCTTCATTTACAGTACAAGCTCCATCATATGGTTTTTGTCTTATACATGACACCACCAGTATGTCTTCTAGAACCATCACACACACCACTTTTATTACATATACTCTTAAAAATAAAGGGTGTTTTTACAGTGATGCCATAGAAGAACCATTATTTTTTCCCCAAAGAACATTTCTTAAAATAACCATTTTTTAATCAGAACCTTTTTTCCTCTGTAAAGAACCTTTTGTGGAATGGAAAAATTCCATGGATGTTCAGGATTCTTCATGGAACCATAAATGCCAATAAAGAACCTAGATTTTTAAGAGTGATTAATGGACATTAAGGATTTGTCATGTTTTTGTGAATATCTGTATTCATTCCACTTCCATCCACCAAATAGGGATGCCAAGCACAAATAGTTCCATGAACTTCTGAAGTTATGAAACTAATTATTAAGAAGACCATAAAGTTAAAGATTTGAAAACACCTGATATCAAAATGCTTTATTTATTTATTTATTTATTTATTATTACTGATTGCTCAAAAACAACATAAGCTGAAAGATGATTCATCAGCTATCATGTGACATCACAAAAAGAATAAATCAGCTTAGCGATTTCTTGTAAACCCATTGCAAATTAGGTCAGTGTTGTATTAATTAGCCCACATCGAGGAAATTTAATGAATGGTTTGATGAACTGATATCCCAGTGCTTTTAGAGTTGTTGTAATGAAAGTCTTATTAAGTGTGATTTAATTACTAGTTTCATTTTAATATGATAGTTATGATAGAGATTTTATAATTGGTCTGTATAAAGGTGTGTGTGCATGTGTGTGTGTTAGAGAGAGAGAAAGAGAGAGAGAGCATCCCTCTCTCTGCTTATAATGTCTGTCCAATGATCTCTGATTTTGTTGTTTTTATGCCTCAGTTTCTCTGTTTGTATCTTACTCTGAGTGCACTTTAAAGTCAGCATTAAATCAAAATGGACTCTATTTACTACTTAATACATGTTCCTGCAATTGCAGTTATTAAAGTAGATGGTGCATGATGTTGACTTTAAACTGTTGTTGTCTGACTGGCTATGTAGTTATTTATAAAGCATTGCTTTAAAGGAATAGATCCCCCAAAAATGAAGATTTGATGACAATATATTTACTCTTAGGTAATTCAATTTGTAGATGAGTTTATTTCTTCATCAATTTTGGAAAAGTTTAGCATTGCATCACTTGCTCAGCAATGGATGCTCTGTAGTGAATGGGTGCCGTCAGAATGAGAGTCCAAACAGCTGATAAAAACATCACAATAATTCACAAGTACTCCACACCACTCCAGTCCTTCAGTTAACATTTTGTGAAGCAAAAAGAAACAAATCCATCATTTAGACCTTTTTAACCATTGCTTCCGGCTAAAATATGAAGCCATAATCCATAATAACGCTTCCTACTCAGATCTGCACAGATCAAGCACTGTTTCCAAAACAGTCCAAAAGAGCTCTAAACAATTGTGTGGGTGGATTTTGAAGTGAGAGACAACAGGAGATGGACTTTTTTTACTGGAGAAATCATTATTATGGATTATGGACTCAGAAGCAATGGTTTGAAAGTAAAAATGTCTTAATGATGGATTTGTTTCTTACAAACACACAGCTTTTGTCTTCTCAAGACATTAACTGATGGACTGGAGTGGTGTGGATAACTTGTGGATTATTGTGATGTTTTTATCAGCTGTTTGGACTCTCATTCTGACGGCACCCATTCACCGCAGAACATCCATTGCTGAGCAAGTGATGCAATGCTACAATTCTCCAAATCTGATGAAAAAACAAACTCATCTACATCTGGATGGTGTGAGTATGAGGGCATTTATAGCTAATTTTCATTTTTGGGGGACCTATTCCTTAAAGGGTGTCTGTATTATTAATATTTTAACTTGAATTATTCCTGGTGATTTAAATGTAATTGCAAATGAAATGTTCACTAACAACCTCTAGTTCTTGTGATACCTGAAAGTTTTCTCTCTGTCTGTCGATGTATCTTTGAGTTGCCTGCCACTCTGTTGGATTGTTTCTTCTGCTGCTTGTAACTGATGAACTGATGACTTTATCTCCGTAAGCTCCAGTGTAGGTTGGAGGTGCTTAAAGATGATCGCCGTGGCCATAGGACCTTCAGTTCTCGAGTAACTATCCCAGAACAATCAGCCCTTCACATGCCAAACTCTGTCTTCTTCCACTTATTTGCAGTTGTGTCTTTCTTTTAGCATTTCCTTATCTTATTTTGCTTTTCTTTTTGTATATTTTGAATGTGATATGATACATGATTAAATTATGATATGTATGAATATTTCATTCCAAGACTAGGATACTTAAATGTGAACTTTATTTTTAAATGTGTTATCTTTTTAAGTCATTGTTGCTGCAATTTTTTGTTATTCTTTTGATATTGTGATTTCTAAAATTGACATTGTATGAGTAGAGTACAAATGATTGTTTTATTGCATTTTTTAAATCAATGCAAGTAATGCAATGCAAGACTTTTTTGTAGAATTTGAACTATTAATCAAACTACATAAAGTTCGCTCAAAAATATTTTGACCTAAATTAAAGATTTGTGTATTTAAATTGCATGGGATTTTCTATCATTTTATATTACACAGGTTTAAAACAAACAAACTAATAAGCCATAATTGACACACAAACATAAATCAAAAATAAAAGAAAATATTTAAATTTAATTTATTTTATTTTATTTATTATATTATATTTAAATACAACTTATTTTATTTTACATACAACTGGTAATATTTTTGCCATCGTATAAAATAATAATAATAATAATAATAATAATAATAATAATAATAATAATAATAATAATAATAAATAAAATAACAAAATCATAAATACTATAAGATTTTATTTTATTTTATTTTATTTTATTTTAAGATCATAAATACTATAAGATCATAAATATTTTAAATTCAGTCATACATAAATGAAACTGGTAAGATTTCGGGACTCAAAAAAAATCATAGTTTATTTCATTTATTATTTTATTTGATTTTATTTAAATAATTATATTTTCAGCCAATTAAATGTATTTAATTTAAAAGCATAAACATTGTTAAAATATGACTAGTTGAAACAAGCAATATTCAATTAGTTAAAATGTATGAAACTGAAACAAATTGGATTTATTAATAATTAATTAATGAATAAATATATAAACCTGATTATTGTTACAGAAATCTCACCTGTTCCATTTATATATGACTGACAAATATGCATTACAATAAATTTATTATACTAAAACTGCAATCCAGATGGATGGAAATTGTATATGCAATATTCAAATACAAAAATCTCAGATACTGATTTAGGCCTAAATATTTATTTGAGCATATTATCTGACATAAAAATGATTATTGCATGAAAAGCCACCATGTCAGAAGCATAAAATAGTGATTCTAGCCTAAAAAGTGCCTGTTATTGAACCTGTGCAATTCAAAGCCACAAACGAAGAGTCAGATTACTTAAATGAAACCCCTGCGTGTTTGTTTGTTCCCTTTTTTCAGAAGTTACTGTTTTGTTTTGGGGCTTTTGCTGACATCATCATCATCTCGTTTGATTTATTATTCCCTCACTGCTCTCTGCGTTTTGCTCTTTCAGCTGTTCTGTGCGTCTCTCTCTCATGTTTCATGAGCTCTGAGCTGTTCAGGGTCTCGCTCTCGTAATTGTCTTTCTCTCCTCCTTCAGTTCTTCAGTCGTTCTTCTCTTAGCTGTCTGCTGCTCCTCCTACAGAATCAATTACACATTAACATCCACTGACTGTAGTGCTCCAGAGAGTCTATTAGAGCTTTTCTGCCACTGATTATAGGGTGCTTTTCACAACTACAGTCATCACAAACTAGAACTCCAGTCCAGAAGGGCTGAGCAACACATTGAGGTTACACAGAGGACAACAGGAGAAGAACAGAGTTATTAAGGACAGGATTTACTGATTTATATCATGGGAATAGAGTAGATTAAGATCAGATGATACTGAATGTTATGTTTTTGGTCTCTAATATTTCTGTCATTAGATATAATGGAAAGCAAACAGGTTTATCTATTTTTGGCCTGGTTTAGATCAGGTCATGTTCAGTTTGGACAGGTGAGAAGTCATACTGTTTAAAAGTTTGAAATCGGTATGATTTTAATTTGTTTTTAAAGAAATGTATCATTTTATTCAGCGAGGGTGCATTAGATTGATCAAAAGTGGCATTAAATGTTTCAAAAGATTTCTATTTTAAATAAATCCCATTATTTTGAATTTACATTAAAAAAAAATATTAAAGTTTTTATCATTGATAATAATCAGAGATGTTTCTTAAGCAGCAAATCAACATACCTGTATTAGAATGATTTCTGAAGGATTATGTGACACTGAAGACAGAAATGATGCTGAAAATAAATTTGATTTTAAATGGCATTCAAATAGAAAATGGCTGTTTTAAATTGTTATATTATTTTACTGTTTTACTGCATTTTTGATCAAATACATGCAGCCTTGAAGACTTTTTTCAAAAACATTAAAAAACTTGCGGATCTCAAACTTTTGTATGGTAGTGAATCTCTGTTTGTTTCTCTTCATTACATCCCAGAATTCCCAGCTCCATGTTTGTCTCTGCGTTTCATAATGATATGACAGCAGCATGACATTGCTTATTGTTTTCTGGGGTTTAGTAGCAAACATCTCATAACAGCTCCTTGAAAACACACCAAAAATTAAATATTAAAAGATTTTTCATCCCTTGTTTTCTTTCTTCAGGTGCAGTCACGATGCAGCAGCAAAGAAAACATCTTACGAGCAAGTATGTTTCTTCATGAAATGACTTTTCCTGTGTTTGACCTGCATATGATTATGAGTGTTTTTCCAATCTCTGTCTATATGACTTTTCATTTTGGTCACTTTTAACAGAATAAAGTCTGGTGCATATTTTTTCTTCATGTGTGAAGAAATACTAGAATGCGACTAAACAAATCAAGAGAAGCCAACATCTAATTTGTTTTTTTACTGATTTATTTTTATTTTACTTTAGGGCATAAATATTCAGCACAGTGGAAACAAAGTAAAATAAAATAATTCTCTGCACTAAATGTAAATAGTAGTTAATAGAAATAGTATGTGCACCTCAGTGTATTTTAGTATTTGTTTTTAAAACAGTATGCAACAATAATATCATATTCAGTGCAGGATTGTTATAGTTAAAATCCTATAAAATCCTACTTGGAATATATTAAATGTTACCTGAAATAAAATAAATAAAATTAAAAAGAAAAAAATTATAAAAATAAAAACTTTATAGAAACATTTTTAAAAAATGATTAAAAATAACACACAACTAAAAAAAATGAAAACAGAAAATATAAAAATAAAAACTAATTCAAAATATTAATAAAATCTAAATTATCTTAATGATACTAAAATAATCCTAATTCACTGTATATAGTTAAATTTATTAAAAAGACAAGCTATTTAAAGACATGAAATAAATAGACACACCGTAAATATTATGTAAAAGAAACGTCATTCAGTTTCTGTATTTTCTGTGATATTTAATATCGTAAAATGATATGACAAAATCCAGCCTCTTTATATATTGGCATCTCTAGATATTCAATTCAATTCAATTCAAGTTTATTTGTATAGCGCTTTTTACGATACAAATCATTGCAAAGCAGCTTTACAGAAAATTAAGTTTCTACAATATTTAGTAGTAGCTGTTTAGTAGTTATCAGTGGTGACTGTCAGTTTATGTGCATATGGCAGAAATGTTCAGAAAAATCAATAAAAGACGGTAAACAAACAGACGATTAACACTATTAACAGCAATTATGCAATCAAACTTATAGCAAGATATCAGCATCAGACACAGGACAAACCCAAATCAGTTGAGCTTTACTTTTGTACTGTATATATGAAGTGTTGAGGGTTGAGGGTTGTGTGTGTGTGTGTGTGTGTGTGTGTGTGTGTGTGTGTGTGTGTGTGTGTGTGTGTGTGTGTGTGTGTGTGTGTGTGTGTGTGTGTGTGTGTGTGTGTGTGTGTGTGTGTGTGTGTGTAGGTCATAGTGCGGTGGACATCACCAAAGTGGCTCGGAGACACCGTATGTCTCCATTCCCTCTCACCTCTATGGATAAAGCCTTCATCACTGTGCTGGAGATGACCGCAGTTCTGGGCACTGAGATCATTAACTACAGAGGTACAAACACATTCTGCATTGACTGTTTACCTTTCCTTCTGTCTTTCTTTTAATTATTTTTTCCTTTAAAGCATATTTTTGGATGCTGGAAGTGAATCCCAGTGTGTGAGATGTAGATCATATCAGTGTGTGCTAATCTGCTGTGATATTGATCCTTCTGTAATCTGATGATAGTGTGTGTGTGTGTGTGTGTGTGTGTGTGTGTGTGCAGAGCATCAACTTCATCTTAGATGTATCTGCTAAATTCCACATGATAAATAAAAATCGAAAAATAAAACTACAGCTTATTTCTGCCATGACAAAAAAACATAATGTGTAAGTCACAACTTAAAAAAAAAACCCACAAATACCTGCAAACTGATGAATTAATAAACTCTGTAACTGTGTAAGTCTGAACTGTAAAAAATGTCACAATTAGCTTTTTTCCAAAGAAAAGCAAAAATATTAAATTAAAAAAATTAAAACAAAAAAAAAAACATGATGTAAACTTATAATTAAACTTATAATTATAAGGTAAAAAAATAAGAATTATAAGTTTATAACTGTCAGTTGCGAGATATAAACATGCAATTATGTGAAAAAAAGGCAGAATTGCAAGATGTTAGCTCGCAATAGTGAGAAAAATTTGCAGTTACCTTTTAAAAAAATAAAAATAATTCAGTGGTGAAAACCCTCAAGAAATTCTCAAGAAACAACATGCAACATGTAAATTAAAAATTATGAGAAAAAAAGTCAAAATTGTAAGATGTAAACTGAAAAATAGAGAAAAAATTCAGAATTGTGAGAAAAGGTAACGCAAACTTATATATAAAGAAAAAGTCAGAATTGTGAGTTGTAAACTCAAAATAATGAGGAAAAAATCATGAAAAATAAATTCTGAATTGCGAGATGTAAACTCAAAATTAAGAAGAAAAAGTCAGAAATGAGATGTAAAGTCATAATTGTGAGACAGTTTGCAATTCTGAGGGGTTAAAAAAAAAGTCTGAATCATAAGATATTAATTTAGAATTGTGAGATAAGCTGAAATGACCTTTTTTATGTTTTTATTCCTTGGCAGAAATAAGCTTCCATAGAAGCCAGCATTTAAAATACACTAAACTCAAATTTTCTCTAGATTGTTTATTTTTTATTATGACTACTATTTATTTTGGGGGGTAAATATCAGGCAGCTCATCATCCTTTATGTATTGTTAAAAGGCCTGTTTTACATGCACATCTAATCATTTTCTCTGGCATTGTTCTCATAGACGGCATGGGTCGTGTTCTGGCTCAGGACGTTTATGCCAAAGACAACCTGCCTCCGTTCCCTGCCTCTGTTAAAGACGGCTACGCTGTAAGAGGTGAGAGCCCACATAACTGATTACCCGGCGTCCTGACAGAGCTGGTTAACTCACGCTCTAGTGCTGCATGTTGAAGCATTACTCATGTCTGCTAGAGAGCGACGCTCCAAACGCCTCTCAGGGGATGCATGTCAAATGCTTCATTCATTTCTTATGGAATTGGTGCTGGATGGGAGTTTCCTGCTTAAAAATGTCATAACAAGAACTTGTGCAGAGTAAACTTCAGCACTTGGGAATTTTGCATTGATTGCATATTTATGTGCTCACAAGTATTTACTGGCAGTCTATAAACACATTTATCTGATGTAGGCCATGTTAAGGAAGATGTCTGTCTGTCTCTTTACAACATTAGGAAGATTTTAACATTCAATTGCTGTAAAATCAATACTGACCCTATTTTAGTTTCTTCATACCCAAGAAATAATACAGTCTTTCAGTCCCAGCAGTTTACCAAATTATACATCTTATACACACTCTGTACTGAATACAGTTTACATATTAACAGTTGTATGCAAAACAATACACAGTATGCAGCAGTAACTTCAACTAAGAACTAAAAATAACTTAACTTATAGATTCAACTTAGATTCAACGGTTGCACTTTATTTTGATAGTCCTCTTTAGACATTCTACAAACTATAAGTAACTATGCAACTACATATCAACTAATTCTCATTCATTTGCAACTACATGTCTATTAACTCTCAGAGTATACTGTTAGGTTAGGTGTAGGGTTAGTAGAATAAGTTGACATGTTTTTGCAAAGTTTCTCGTAGTCAGTATATTGTATGTTGTGGACCCATCAAAATAAAGTGTTGAAAGATATTAAGTAGACAGTCTACTAATACTCTAATGACTGCTAGTTGACATAGGCCCCATTTACACTGCATGGTTCAAGTGACCCAATTCCGATTTTTTCCGTTCATGTGGCACAGATCGGATATGACCGGTGAACGTGTAAGCAGGAAAAAAACGCATGGATTCCGATTTTCTCAGATCGGATTCAGGCCTCATTCATATGTGGTAATAAATCGGATATGAATCGGATACGGGCATTTGCGTGTGCCATGTAAGCAGACAAATCGGATGTTCCCCAGTAAATGAGAGTCGACGTCATTAAAAAAGTGACGTCAACTCAGGTGGACACCACCAACTGAGATCACATGACTTATTATAGGCGCGATGGAGGATGAAGGATACACACAGTGGAGCAATGCGGAGGTTTCATGTCTTTTAAGTCTTTGGGGCGAAGAGACAGTGCAGGCAAAAATGCAGGGTTGTTACACGAAATAAATCCGTGTTTAAAGACATTTCACGAGATATGGGGAGGCACGGTTTTTAAGCGCTCTTTTTCTCCGCCGCGCGCCGTACGAGACCAAAGTTTTGCTGATTTTTTTGTTTGACTTTTCAAAATACTTGTGGAAAGCAAAACACTGTATAATATTATTTGCATCTGCATCCATTGTATTTCGTGCTGGTTTTACTTCCTTTTCCGGGTCAGAACGTCTAAGTTTGGTAGTTTCAGCAGTGTATATAGTAAATGCAAAAAAAATCGGATACGGGTCACTTTTAAAAGATGATGTAAGCGGGTCGTCAAAAAAAATCAGATATAGTCAGAAAATCGGATTTGGGCATCAAGACCTGCAGTGTAAATGCAGCCATAGAGTTGCTAAGTTACTTACTGTTAGTACAATGTCTAAAGTGGACTATCAAAATAAAGTGTTACCATTTAAACTTATCTGGTCTTTAATGATATTCTAAAAACATTAGCACAGAAACATTATTTATGCATTATTTGTGAAGCATTTTTTTCTTCTGTAAGCTTTCGTCTAGTGTGTTTTTTGAAACATTACACTGTTTGTTTCATAACTTTCAACATTCAAAAGTAACATATCCTTAATACTGTTTGCAAAATATTCCAAATGGATTAAAAGTCTTGTTTTAAAATGTTCAGAGAACATTAAAAAGTAACGTTCCAATAATGTTTGCAGAATTATTCAAATTGGAACATTCCTTTAATGCTTTATTTAATGTTACTGTTTGCTGCTTGTTTCAAAATGTTCAAAGAACATTCCAACTAACGTACCTATTATGTCTGCAAAATGGAAAATTAAATATTCCCTTAATGTTTTAGCTAAAAAAAAATGTTTTAAAAAAACTGTCCATTGTGAACAATCCTGAGAACATTCGAAATAACGTTTTAAGGTGTCTATAACTTAAGAATGTTATCAAAACATTATTTGAACTTTCCTTAAATGTTTTAGATAATGTTATTTGTTTCAAAACATCCAGAGAACATTTAAAAAATAACATTCCCATAATGTTTGTAGAATGTTTAAAATGGAACGTTCCCTTTATATTTGTAAAACATTTTAAAAACTTTGTTGCGAGAACATTCAGAATAATATTTTAGCATGTCCATGACCCAATGGGAACATTATCAAAACATTCTTAGAACGTTCACTTAATGTTGTAGCTAATGTTCATTACTTATTTCAAAACATTCAGAGAACATTCAAAAGTAACATCCATTACAGAATGATTAAAATGAAACATTCTCTTAAAGGGATACTCCACCCCAAAATCAAAATTTTGTCATTAATCACTTACCCCCATGTCTTTTTAAACCCATAAAAGCTTCATTCGTCTTCTGAACACAAATTAAGATATTTTGGATGAAAACCGGGAGGCCTGTTACTGTCCCATAGACTGCCAAGTAAATAACAGAGTCAAGGTCCATAAAAGGTATGAAAGTCGTGATCAGAATACTCCATCTGCCATCAGACGTGCAATCTGGGTTATATGAAACAACGGGAACACTTTCTGTAAGCTAGGAAAACAAAAATAATGACTTTATTCAACAATTCCTTTGTCAACAGCCTCCTCTGTGTCTCTCCATATCACCGCATGCTGCGCATGCTCTTCTGAGTCATCCGTGCCACAAGGATGCACTGTTTCTTTTAAATCAAAGCTAAATACACATAGAAACAGCGCATCCTTGTGGCGCGTGGATGATACAGAAGAATACGCAGCATACGGTGATATGGAGAGACACAGAGGAGACTGTTGACAAAGGAATTGTTGAATAAAGTCGTTATTTTTGTTTTCTTCACTTACAAAAAGTGTTCCCGTCGCTTCATATAACCCAGAAAGTTCTGACAACGACTTTCATACCTTTTCTGGACCTTGACACTGTTATTTATTTGGCAGTCTATGGGACAGTCACAAGCCTCCTGGTTTTCATCCAAAATATCTTAAATTGTGTTCAGAAGACAAACAAAGCTTTTACGGGTTTGGAACGACATGGGGGTAAGTGATTAATGACAAAATTTTCATTTCGGGGTGGAGTGTCCCTTTAACATTGCGACTTACTACTTGTTTTAAAATTTTCAGAGAACATTCAAAAGTAATGTTTGCAGAATGATTAAAATAGAACATTCCCTTAATATTAAAAAAACTGGACATTTTGAACATTCCGAGAACATCTGGAACCTTTATCGTGTCCGTAACTTAACGGGAATGGTGTCAAAATGTTCTTATAATATATTTTGTTAGCTGGGAAACAGTAGCATGCTACAGTGTTGTCTCTGTGTCCTGACAGCGGCTGATGGTCCTGGTGACAGATTTATTATCGGCGAGTCTCAGGCTGGAGAGCAGGTGAGAAAAGAAAAGATATCGTTTGAGAAATCCACCTTCAAATGTGAGGAAAGTGATTCATAGGGACTGCTGTAACATGTGTTTCTAGCCCACACACACCGTGATGCCGGGTCAGGTGATGCGGGTGACGACAGGCGCTCCTATTCCATGCGGCGCCGATGCTGTGGTTCAAGTAGAAGACACCGAACTCCTGCGAGAGTCTGAAGACGTGAGTAACAGCCTGCCGATTCTTCAATAAAACATTATCATACATTATTAAATCATTTTTATTTATTCATATGCGCTATCGTTCAAAAGTCTGGGGGCGGTAAGTTTTTTTTTATGTATTTCAAAGTCTCTCTTGCTGATCAAGACTGCATTTATTTGATTGAAAATACAGTAAAAAAAAAAAAATTATATTATTAAAATTAAAAAAAAAGCTGATTTCTATTTAAATATACGGTAAAATGTAATTGATTGTTGTGATCAAACCTGAATTTTCAGCATCATTACTCCAGTCTTCAGTGTCACATGATCCTTCATTTGCTGCTCAAGAAATATTTCTGATTATTATCAGTGCTGAAAACTGTTGTGGTGCCCAGTATTTTTGTGGAAACTGTCATACAGGATTCTTTGATGAAAAGAAAGTTCAAAACAACAGCATTTATTTCAAATAGAAATATTTTGTAACATTATAAATGTCTTTAGTGTCACTCAATTTAATGCACCCTTGCTAGATAAAGGTATTAATTTCTTTCAGAAAAATCTTACTACACCACATTTTGAGAACTGTAACTGTAGCTGAGTGAAATTAATCTTTATTTCCTAAGGTTTATTGTGGTCATTTAAAGTTATGAATGCACTCTATATACTATTATAACATTTATATTTTTAAATAGTATATTGTATTTTCATATAAAATAAATGTTGTATAATAAATATATGCGACCCTGGACCACAAAAGCAGTCTTAAGTCTCTGGGGTATATTTGTAGCAATAGCCAAAAATACATTGTATGGGTCAAAATTATCGATTTTACTTTTATGCCAAAAATCATTAGGATATTAAGTAAAGATCATGTTCCATGAAGATATTTTGTAAATATCCTACAATAAATATATCAAAACCTAATTTTTGATATGCATTGCTAAGAATTTCATTTGGATAACTTTAAAGGAGATTTTCTCAGTATTTAGATTTTTTTTTTTTTTTTTTTTTTTTTTTTTCAGATTATCAATAGTTGTATCTCAGCCAAATATTGTTCTATCCTAACAAACCATACATCAATGGAAAGCTTATATATTCAGCTTTCAGGTGATGTATAAACCTCAATTTCGAGAAATTGACCCTTATGACTGGTTTTGTGGTCCAGGGTCACATATTTAATATCTATTTTATTATTTAATTATGTATATGTATATATAATATACAACATATTTATAATATAAGTATACAAAGTTGCTGAAATGGAATGAACATATTTTATCAAATGTTTAGTCAAATTCTGCCAAAAATATTTGAAAAGTTTGAGGAAATTAATTGGTAGCTACTGTAATTCACTGATGATGATAATCTGAAAATATTTCACTCTGTCATTAATTACCATCTCGGCTGTCAGTTATCATCTGTCTGTTTGTTTCTCAGGGCACAGAAGAGCTTGAGGTGCGGATTCTGGTTCAGGCTCGTCCAGGTCAAGACATCAGGTGAGCGTCTGTGAGCGTATCCCAGCGGGACTGTGTAAGTCTCAGATGCTTCTGAGTCTGTCCCGTCTTCTGCTTCTGCAGGCCCATCGGTCATGACATTAAGCGTGGTGAATGTGTGCTGGCCAAAGGCACTCACATGGGCCCGTCTGAGATCGGCCTGCTGGCCACGGTGGGCGTCACAGAGGTGGAAGTGCAGAAGTTTCCAGTCGTGGCTGTGATGTCTACAGGCAACGAGGTGCCACTACAACACACACTGCTCTTAAGATCTCCACTGTTTCTTCTAGACACCAACTAGATCTAATGGGGAGCCTCACACTGCAAAAAATATTTTCTTACTCAGGATTTTTGTCTTGTTTCCAGTGCAAATATGTAAACATTCTTAAATATAGATATATTTACCTGAGAAGGAAGAATGTTCTCTGAGAATTCACTGCTGGCAGGATGGGCTTTAAATAAAACTTTTTTTTTAATCAGTGCTATATGACTAGAGAAAGAGGCCGTGCTGTTCCATTGTTCTGTTTGTGAGGCATTAAAAAATATAAAAGTACAAGCTGTAGTTTTCACAAAAACCCGGAAGCTGTCAGAAGTTTGCTGTATCATCCAGTGGACTTTTCCTGACATGTTAGTGACATTGTAACAAAGCAGTGCTTAAAGTAACTCTATAACTCTGTAGGGTTAAGTCTTATAGGGGATTCTAGCAGCAAGCTGTAGTCAAGTCAAGTCACGTCCAAGTCTGCTTTATTGTCAATTCTTCCACATGTACCGTACATACAGTACATACAGAGGAATCGCAATTGACGTTACTCTCAGACCCCCGTGGATACAGATAACACTAACAATAGAGCCTAAAATCTAGATCAAAATATAAAATATGGGTAATTTTATACAATAATGGGGTAAAAAAGACATAATAAAAAAAAAATGCATAATAAGCCCATGATTGTAACAGTGCAGTACTCAAAGTTACTCTTTAAGTCTTATAAGCAGTTCCTGAACTGTAAACTGTTGTGTTTTCAGCTGCTGAACCCAGAGGACGATTTACACCCCGTCAGCTGCTGAACCCAGAGGACGATTTACACCCCCCTAAGATCGCGCTTAAACAGTTATGCGGCTGTGTGGCCAAAACTGCGTTTGTTCTGTTTCGCGCGTCCAGTTGTTTTTTGTTCAAACGAATTTAAATAAACGATGGATGCAGTTGCTTAGTGTACTAGAAGAGACCGCTGAAGCGTTGGGGGTGCTGTGTATTGTTCGTCCTTCCAATCTGATCTCCGTCAGCTGAGGGATTGAGCCCTCGTTGGATCGTGTTTGAAAGCAGTCCAGGATCACGAGAAAGGGTAACGATCGCTGAGAGTCAAAGAGTGAAGAAACATTACCCTGCCATCCATAGGACTTCATTCTGCGTCTCATCCTCAACCCAAAGAGTGGTGATGCACATTATTTACTTCATTTGAAGCTGTACGCTGGTAAGCAAACCATTGTTTTCTCTCCTGTGATTGAAGGAACTGAACTGTGTACAAGTGAATTATCCTGCAAAGGGATTCATATATTTAATTTTTCTTGCACTTGGAGGGGAAAACTCGTGAAACTCTTTTTGACTTGTGAATTTGTGAATGGACTGGAAATAATCTTTCTTTTTTGTCCTATTCATGGAAGAAAACTTTTGAATTCTTAAACTGAATCAAAGAGAACTTTTGTTTTTCGTTTCTTTTAAAGAAGCAAACTGAAGTGAATTCTGATGTGAATTTTTTGTTGAAGAATCTGAGTGAGCAGATTGTTAAAGTGAAACCCTTTACCCTGTGGATAAAACAGAAGGGACACTGATTGTCAAAACTCAATTGGTTTACTCAATAAGGAATCATAAGAGTTGTTACTTTACTGTCTTTATTGTTTTCTACATTTTTATTTCCTTTTCTGTTGATTGCATTCAAATTTAATTCACTACTTTAAAAAACGAAGGAATCATAGTTCCATTAACTTAAATAAATGTCAAATTATTTAAGTTGAAACTGGTTTTGACTCACTTATACTAAGGAGTGGGGGCGTCTTACCTGTTCTGTTAGATCTGGGGAGGGCGGGGTTTGCAGTCAGTTATATTTGTTACTGAGTATCCTGCACACAAGCACTTCAGGTGGCTGCCGTGTACTAAATAAATCCTGAAGCCCACCTCACCACATCTTTAGCATTTCCACATTGCAACACAACAGGCACCACATACAAGAGACCCTTGTACAAAGACTAAAAGCATTGGGTGGGGGGACTAGGATCCTGTTTCCCACTCAGTCTTCCTTAGATTAAGTGCTATATCTCCCCCACAAGGCGGTGGCATATTCCCCTCCGCCACATATTGGCGTCACGAACAGGATCAATTCCTGTTTCCTGATTCAGTGCAAGTTTCCCGTCCTAGAGCCGACGCTATGGCTGAACTGGAAGAATTAAAGAAACAGTTTGAAAAGATGCAAAGGCGGTTTGGTGAGCAGGCAGGCATGTTAGAGCAAGCCAGAGCCAAACAGAGAGAGGCGCTGTCCCTTGCTAAAACTGTTATTGAACAGCAGGCTGCTGCTCAGAGAGCACCATCTACTGTGTACATCCCTAGGGATCGTAAGCTTCCAGAGTTCACCGGATGTCGTTCCAAGCCTGGTGAGTTGAGTATAGAAGAATGGATAAGTTCAATGAAGTCCGCCTTCAAGGTGATGAAAATTCCTGAAGAAGACAGAATTGAGTTTGTTAAGCAGTATTTAAAAGATGAGGCTAAGATGACAATCAAGTTCATGCTCAATGGAAAGGAAAAGTCAGTGGATGAGATTTTCGATGCTTTGGATCAGACTTATGGGGACAAACTTCCCATAGGCAGCAGACTGAAAGAGTTTTATGACCGCAAACAAATGCCTGGAGAAACCATCCGTTCTTATGCTTATGACTTGCAGGAGAAGCTGAGTATCATCCAGAGTCGAGAGCCATCTAGAGTTCCTGATGCTGATGGTGTTTTGAAGGAACAGCTTGTGTTAGGCCTCAAAGATGATTCGCTACGGTGTGAAATGAAGAGGAGAGTTAAAGCTGAGAAGGACCTGACATTCATACAGCTTATGCAGGAAGCTATTACTTGGTCGGAAGAAGAGGAGGTGCAAGTTCCAAGCAATCTGAGAACCAGTACTCGTTCACGTGGTGTCGTTCATGCTACCACTGCAACAGAGAGCTCTTCAGCCCCTCTCACCCTGGAGTCTCTCCATGAAGCTATTCAACAGATAGCTGCCCGACAAGAAGAACTGTTTCAGATGGTAAACAGCAAAGAAAAAGTGAAACCTGTAGTGAAGGAAAACAAGGCAAGAGGTGCACCTTTAAAAGATAGTGAAGGAAGATACATCTGCTATACGTGTGGTAAGCCAGGGCACACAAGCCGACGTTGTCTTCAGAGCAAAGAAAACTCCAGTAGAGTGCAACCTCACACAGCAGAGATAGAAAAGACAGCTGACCGAGACACTTCAGTGCTAGAGAGCCCAGGTCCATCCGTTATTAGAAGTCATACTGCAGACTGTGATACAGCGAATGTTTCCAAGTCACTCTGTGAAAGTGCTTTTGCAGATTGCATAACCATTGAAGTGAAAATTGCGGGAATCAGAACGATCTGCCTCTTAGACACTGGGTCAGAAGTGACTACTATCACCGAGTTACATTTTAAGAATCACTTTGGAGAAGTTGTGCTGTTGTCTGCCAACTGGGTCCGACTTACAGCAGCAAATGGCCTAGACATTCCCATCATTGGATGTCTGGAAGCAGACATAGAGTGTCTGGGGAAGACGTTGCATGAAAAGTGTGTGTTTGTGATCAAAGAGAGCGATTCCAATGGGACAGAGTTGAAAGGATTGCCTGGCATTATTGGGATGAACGTGTTGAGTGAAGTTAAGGATCTATTCATGACCACTAAAGACATGAAGAAGATGGACAGGTATACTAATCGTTTCATGGAGGCAAAGGTCCAGCGAGTGTTGGCTAACATTAAGATGCAGACTGAGGCACTGAGCTGTGGTGACAAGATTGGCTTTGTGAAGGTTGCTGGGAAGCAAGCAATAACTATTCCACCATTCAGTGAATGTGTTTTGGAAGGCCGCTGCAGAATACCACCAAAAGTGAGCTGCCAAGTGTTGGTGGAGGCCTCGTCAAATGTCAGCTTGCCTAAAAGTGTTCTGATTGCTAATGTGCTCGCTAAGACAGCCGATGGTAAAGTCCCAGTCAGAGTGTTAAATTCTAGTGAAAAGCCCGTAAAGCTCCCACCACGATGTAGGATCGCAGCGCTGTCCAAGCCACAGGAAGTTGTGCCAAAAGTGCTTGTCGAGTTTGAGGAGAAAGAGGATGCTTTGCATGTTAAGGCTGTGCAGCAACGTCAGGTGAAGGTGGAGGTAAGCACCACAGAACAGCTGCCAGTTCCAGTGCAGATTAATCTAGAGAACCTCACAGAAACACAACGTCGCAAACTCCAAAACTTACTGGCTAAGCACAGTGATGTGTTTTCGAAGAACGATTGTGACTTCGGTTATACAACTGCTGTCACACATAGTGTCCCAACAGGAGATGCTCCTCCCATTAAGCAAAGACATCGCAGAATCCCACCTCAGGTGTTTCAGGAAGTGAAAAAGCATGTTCAAGATTTGGTGTCTCAAGGCATTCTCAGAGAAAGCTGTAGTCCGTGGGCATCTCCAGCTGTGATCGTGATTAAGAAAGATGGCAGCGTACGCTTTTGCTGCGACTACAGAAGGTTGAATAAAGTGACCTGCAAAGATGCTTATCCTCTCCCTCGTGTGGAGGAATCGCTGGATGCCTTGGGAAATGCACAGCTCTTCTCCACCCTTGATCTTACCTCCGGGTATTTCCAAGTAGCGATGAGTGAGGAGGATAGAGCAAAGACAGCAGTCACCACTCCCTTTGGACTGTTTGAATGGACCAGGAAGCCGGATGACTGCAATGCACCTGCAACATTCCAGCGTTCATGGGGTGTGGTGCTCGGTGATCTAACGTTTGACATACTGCTCATCTACCTGGATGACATTATTATCTTCTCGAAAGACTTCGAAAACCATTGTCAAAGACTGGAAATAGTGTTCAACCGGTTGAGACAGCATGGTTTGAAACTGAAACCCAGCAAGTGTTTCCTTTTGAAACCCGAAGTGAAATTCTTGGGTCACCTAATTTCCTCCCAGGGAATAAAGGTGGATGGAGAGAAAACTCGGGCGCTGGAATCCTGGCCTGCACCTACGAATGTCAAGGAGTTAAGACAGGTCCTTGGATTCATGAGTTATTACAGGAGGTTTGTTCCTGGTTTTGCTCAGTTAGCCCGGCCCCTTCATGCCCTGGTTGGTAAAGGGGGAAAGAGAAAATCGTTTGAACCTCTTAACTGGACAACAGAGTGTCAAACTGCATTTGACAAACTCAAGCAGTGTTTAATGTCTCCGCCAGTTCTCGCATACCCAGATTTCAGTCAGTCTTTCGTACTCACAACTGATGGAAGCCTGCATGGTCTTTGGGCGGTGTTAAGTCAACGTCAAGGAGGGGTTGAGCGTGTGATTGCGTATGCAAGTCGGGGTCTTCGTGGATCAGAAAAGAACGACCGAAACTACAGTGCTTTCAAGCTAGAGCTACTTGCCTTAAAATGGGCTGTAACTGAAAAGTTCAAAGAATACTTGATCTACTCCAAGTTCTCTGTGATTACTGATCACAACCCTTTGCGTTACTTGGTGACCGCAAATTTAGGAGCGGTTGAACAACGGTGGATAGCTCAGTTGTCGGAGTTTGATTTTGAGGTCTACTACAAACCAGGACGACAGAACACAAATGCAGATGTGTTATCAAGGATTCCATCTGGTGAGGAGCCTGAACAAGAGGACTCTGCTAAAGACTTCATTAAGATAAATTCAGATGGAGTGCGTGCATGTTTATGGCCAGTCGCCAAAAAGCAGCAGAGAGTACAAGCATCGGTCCAGGTATCGTTGACAGTCCCTGGATATAGCTTGAGTGATATAGAAGAGCAACAAAAGATCGACCCTCATATAGCTCCTATATACCGTGCTGTACTAACCCACAAGAACCTGAGTCCAGTCCAGCAACGCAATATGGATGTTGAGTTAAAAAAGCTAGCTAGACAATTCGCACGACTCAAGCTTAAAAAAGGAGTGATGTTCCGTACTATCTTTGATCCCCAGGACGGAGAAGAAATTTGCCAATTAGTGGTTCAAGAACCCTTGTGTTACAAAGTGTACGAGAGTCAGCATGATCATTGTGGCCATTTTGGAGAAAGAAGCACGCTGGAGCGCATGAGGCGGAGCTATTACTGGCCAACAATGAGTAAGGACATTCAAAACTGGATTCAAGAATGCAAGAGATGTGCCCTCGCGAAAGATGTTTTTCCTAAAATACGAGCCCCAATGACATGCACTAATGTATCTGCCCCACTGGAAGTCCTTGCTATGGATTATACAGTCTTGGAGGAATCTGTGGGAGGATATGAAAATGTCCTTGTCTTAACTGACATGTTTACTCGTTTCACGGTAGCAGTGCCAACCAGAAATCAGACTGCCCACACCACTGCGAAAGCCCTGGTGCAGCATTGGTTTGTCCACTATGGCTGTCCTGCACGACTACATTCCGACCAAGGTCGGTGTTTCGAAGCAAATGTCATCAAAGAGCTGTGTAAAGTCTATGGAATCGGAAAGAGTCGCACAACTCCGTATCACCCGCAGGGTAACTCCCAGTGCGAAAGGTTTAATAGAACCATGCATGATATGCTAAGGACGTTACCCCCGGAAAAGAAAAGGAATTGGAAACAGTATCTACCCGAGTTGGCTATGGCATACAATAGCAAAATCCACACTTCAACTGGCTATTCGCCATTCTATTTAATGTTTGGAAGGGATGCTAGAATGCCGATGGATATCCTTAATGGGAGAGACTTGGAGGACAGTAGAGCTGACAATCTTGATGATTGGGTGAAAAACCATCATGACAGATTGAAGACAGCTGTCGAAGTAGCCAACTCAGCAGCACAGGAGGCTTCAAGGCGAAGAAAAAGAGCCTATGAGCATCGCACTTATGAGACCTGGTGACCGTGTTCTGTTACGGAACCATTCTCATAGGGGAAGGAATAAGATACAAGACCATTGGGAACCCATGCCTTACACTGTAGTGAAACAGAATCACGCAGACACTCCAGTTTACACCATTCGCCCAGAGAAAGGGGGCCCATGTAAAGTTGTACATAGGGATCAACTCAAGCATTGCACTTTTCAGTCATCACTACCACCTTGCACACCTAGATGTGAATCTAGAGCACACACAGGTCAGGCACACACTGATTCAGAAGACCCCGATGTTCTTGCAATCCCTGTTGTTACATTTGCACCTGCTACACTCACAGACACACAAGGTAGAAGGGAAGGTGGGGATGAATCAGAGACAGGTATCAGGGACAATGTCAATGAAATGTCAGCTGATGATTCAATAGATCAGTCTGTACTTGAGTCCGTGAATTCAGGTGGTTCCGAAGCTGAAAGTGAAAATGAAAGTATTCCTGAACCTAGACGTTCACAGCGTTTGAACAGAGGTACTTTACCAGTTAGGTATAGGACTGACTATGTCTTGAAATAAGCTTATGCCAACCTGAAGGTTTGGAAGTTTCTTTTAAGGTGAAGGTTTTTCAATCTTACTAATTGAAAGCATTTCATTGTTGTACTTGATGTTTTCTTTTGTGGGAAAAATATTTACCTGCTATTCTCTGTTCTTTATTTTTCAGGACTGAGTTGCTGAATGGAAGTCCGATGGCATGGCAGGGTTTAGCAGGGGGGAATGTAGGGGATCTACATTTTCTATTACGTGGAGACTTTTATTTTTATTTTGGACACAGGCTCCGCCATGTTTGAGGCTGGAGTAGCACCTGAGCTCATGGAGGCTGTGGATCTGAGCAGCTGCGAGGTGAAGAAGGTCTTTGGGTAATTTTATGACGCTAATGGGGTGCGTTAGACCCGCGACCTGCATTACAGTCGCACAGCGTTGTATCGGAGTTGCCGGCCGTTTGATAAACGTTATTGAACGTGTCGGGATAGGTTTTATGATGTGTTCGCACGTGAAGCGGAAGAAGTAGGCCTGATCGCGCTTAACAGTTATGCGGCTGTGTGGCAAAACTGCGTTTGTTCTGTTTCGCGTCCAGTTGTTTTTGTTCAAACGAATTTAAATAACGATGGATGCAGTTGCTTAGTGTACTAGAAGAGACCGCTGAAGCGTTGAGGGGTGCTGTGTATTGTTCGTCTTCCAATCTGATCTCCGTCAGCTGAGGATTGAGCCCTCGTGTTGAAACAGTCAGGATCACGAGGAAGGGTAACGATCGCTGAGAGTCAAAGAGTGAAGAAACATTACCCTGCCATCCATAGGACTTCATTCTGCGTCTCATCCTCAACCAAAGAGTGGTGATGCACATTATTTACTTCATTTGATTCTGTACGCTGGTAAGCAAACCATTGTTTTCTCTCCTGTGATTGAAGGAACTGAACTGTGTATAAGTGAATTATCCTGCAAAGGGATTCCATATATTTAATTTTTCTTGCACTTGGAGGGGAAAACTCGTGAAACTCTTTTTGACTTGTGAATTTGTGAATGGACTGGAAATAATCTTTCTTTTTTGTCCTATTCATGGAAGAAAACTTTTGAATTCTTGAACTGAATCAAAGAGACCTCTATCTTGTGGACATGATACTTCTGCATTATCTGTGCAAAATACTGCTTTTATGGGTTTTAGTAACACTTTAATATATTCTCACTCTGAGTAGTTGCTTATTAGCATGCATATTACTAGCATATTAGTTTTTTATTAGTACTTATAAAGCACATATTCTGCATGACCATATTCTACATCGTTAATCCTACCCAATACCTAAACTTAAAAACTACCCTATTAACTAGGCACTTGAATAGCAACTAGAAACTTGAATAGCATTTGAAGACAGCATATTAGCAGTGAGTTTACATTGTTGTGGAGCGTACCCTAGGTTCTTCATGGCAAAAGTAGCAACGTGCAACCAAGTAATCAGTGTAGCTTAACTATTGCACAGGTAACCAGTAGGCTGTTGGTTGGTTGTATAGGTTGTAATATGTATTTTGCGCAGTGACAGGAGACCAAGAACGGACTGTCCCAGAAACAAGGCAACTTCTTTCCACCCTGGTAGTGTTGCTCCATGTTAATACAAGATGATCAGTAGCATTTTAGGGTCTGTTTGAGTTGATACATAATTTCCATGATGAGTTTAATTAATAGGGTGCATTATAATTAATGTAAACATCACATGCAACTAAATGACACTATTGGTGGATGAAATTCTCCCTATACATGTTTAATCTATTTGATAGTAAATAACTAATTTTACAACATTAAATCCTGCCTCCAGAAAGTATTTATGGCTCACATTTTACTTTGGGCTAATTTGTGGACAATGCTGATTTAGCAGAGCAGTCTGCTCATACATCTGTTTCCCACTCAAACACGCTCTCTGACAAGCAAAACGGCCCATCAGCAGGGAAGTGTTAGGATATGAATTTTCTTGCCCGTTGACAGGACATCTAGTTAAGCGCCCTGGGAGCACCCATCATTGTTCTTGTGTCGTGTGATTTCTCAGATGAGAGCCTTAGCTATCGCAGTGGTCCTGCCTGCTGACATGCATTAGTCAAGCATCACTTAAAAGGGAGTTTTATGGTGGCTGTCAGTTATGCCTAATTAAAAAATCTACTAATTAATTGGATTTTGCAGTATTGGAGGTTTAAATCCAAAGGCATAACAGATGGCTCATTTTAAAGTTTAACAATCCAACGAGAAAGACTATTCACCAGGCACTTACCTGTGGGTCAGTAAGCAGATTCTACCAACGACTTATGTTTGTTGTCTTTGTAAATTAAAGGAATAGTTCACCCAAAAATTAGAATTGGCTGAAAATGTTCTCAACCTCCCATATCTGTTCTTTGGTACTGTTTTGGGTGACCTATCCCTTGAAGTATTTTTGCATCTAGAAAACTGCACACTTCACCTTTAACAAAACCAAAATATTTCTGTGCATCACTGATGTGCAACACAGTTTTGATTGTCCTCAAAATATTTTTGGATAATCAAATCTCTTTTTCCTCCAGTGCCAGTATTCTGCATTTCAGTGGATCACAATGAAACGGGGAAATCAATAGTATGTTCTTCTCAACTCATCTATAATAATTCACCACTGATTATCATGCACCTGCAAACTGAGTCATTATATTGAGCTTTTCTTAGCAGGTTGAGCAGGGCTGAAAATAGGTACTACAAGGAAATCTGTTCTCTGAAATAAGGTCAAACAGTGTCTTGGTTTGTTGGCCAAATCAATTCCCAGTGGATAAAAAAATCAAGCAATATTTTTCCTGAATGTTGAATATTCTGTTTTACCCAGACATTCATTACATAAGCACAATTGGTTTTGAAAGCTATTTCATGTTAACTTTAAACTGTTTATGACCTTTCTTCAATGAAAGATCACTGCTTGAGGCATTTACACCTTTATGACTCCTTTAAACATAATGAATCTAAGACTATACATTAAAACACACTCAATTTAACAAATAATAAAAAAAAAAAAAAAAAATCATAGCAATGTTTCAGATTTTTTTTTCTCCAGTAGATTTCCAACGTTACTTTGCTGCCAGAAACCCAAATAAAGATAATAAAATGAGTAAAGATAAGTCAATTTATCAGAATCAGAAAGAGCTTTATTGCCAAGTATGCTTGTGCATACAAGGAATTTGTTTTAGTGACATAAGCTTCCAGTACACAGAGACAACAACACACAGACAACAACAACAACAAAAAAAGACAAATATTGCACAATAAATCGAAACATAAATAAATTGTATGAACAGTTGTGCTATAGATGATAATGGAATAGAATAGAGTGAGATGCAGGGATGTACTAGGATGGAGGTGGTAACAAATAAATATAAGGATATTGCACATTTTTATTGCATAAGTGTGGGGAACATTTAACTGTTTATGAGGTAGATTGCCTGGGGGAAGAAACTGTTCTTGTGTCTGGCTTTCCTGGTATTTGCAGCTCTGAAGCGCCGGCCAGATGGCAAAAGTTCTAAAAGGGGGTAACTTGGATGTGAGGGATCCAGAGTGATTTTCTGAGCCCTTTTTCTCACTCTGGATGTATACAGTTCTTGAAAGGTGGGCAGGGGAGCACCAATAATTCTTTCAGCAGTCCGAATCGTTCTCTGTAGTCTTCTGATGTCTGATTCTGTAGCTGATCCTGTAGTCTGATTCTGTAGTTGGGATGATGGTGTTAAAAGCCAAACTAGAAAGAGCTGTAGTCAAGTCCAGCTTTGTCGAGTCCAAGTCAAGTCCAAGTCCAAAAGTTTCAAGTCCAAGTCAAGACCGAGTCCAAAGAGGTCCAAGTCCAAAAGTTTTGAGTCCAAGTCAAGACCGAGTCCAAATGAGAGAAAAAAAAGGATCCTCTTCAAGGCCACATACTTAACTAATGTATGTGATGCGAGAGACAGCATATTTCCTATTCTAAGAAAATAATTTTACATTAATATTTGTAATCATCAAAAAGCATGTGCAAAGTAACAACTCTGTAGGACAGGGGTCTCCAAACTAGATCCTGGAGGGCCAGTGGCCTGCAGAGTTTAGCTCCAACTGGCCATTACACTATCTGGAAGTTTCTAGTGTGTCTAGTAAGAGCTTGATTAGCTGGTTCAAATTTGTTTAATTAGGATTGGAGCTAAACTCTGCAGGACAGTGGCCCTCTAGGACCGAGTTTGAAGCTGTAGGGTCAAATTATTTTTATGTACTTTATTTACATTTTATTTACTTTATAATGCTGCTGTTGCTGACATTATGTCTGTGGTCAAAAATTAAAATGACTGATGCCTTGGCGCAGCACACACATGCAAAGCTCAGGATATGACAAATGCGCGTATTTAAAGCTAGAAGGGATACGTTTGCCTCTACTGGGCATGCGCACATAAATACAGCGAAATTTTTGTCATACTGTACTAGGGCTTGCATAGACTAGTCAAGCGCTGTCGGAAACAGTCGACTACTCGAGCATGTATTAACAATAATGCATACAAAGAGTTTGCAAGTACGTGAATGTTAGGATTACAATATTGCGTGGAGCTGTTAATTTCTGTGACCTTATCTATGGTTGCATGTAAAAATAAAATATGTAATGTAATAATTAGGGGTGTGCCTAAAGCCTAATACCTTATTCGGAATGGCACGGATATGGCTTCAAAAAACGAATAAAGGACAAGGAATAATTCTGCATACACAGACCACGAAGCTGGCACAGTCCGGTGTTTGCTAGATAACAGTTGAGCCAGGGAATCAGCACAATATTATACACAGACCACTAAAATCACGCAATAGAGTGTGAAGTGAATGTATGTAAACTTTATGAATGAAAAGAGCGCAAATCAACACCCGAATTAGTGTTTCCTCTCCGTGCATCTCTCAGAAATCAGAGCTTGGCATGAGTAATATCACCTATAAAATACATCATACACATTATATTATTTGTATATATTTAAAAGGCAATGATTTAAACCTTAGGCTACGATATGAAACGAATGACTGAAACAAGCACAGCGCGCTCCTCACCAATCAAACAAGCCGCGTTGCGCTTCTCAGTCTCTCAAAAACCAAACCAGTTCTCTCTCAAAAGTAGGCTAATAATCAGCGTAGATACGGATACATTTTCTACTTGACCTGCATGTTTGCATCTTTATCTTTTGCTGGTTTGCGCGGCACACGCACATTTGTTAAGTGAAGTTCATTAAATAAATTAATAAGCGTTTATTGATAAAAAAAACTATTTAATGTGTTTTCATTTACAATAGAATGAACCACGAGTAATCGAGTAACTCAAGTATTTTTTAAATAAAAAAATCGAATAGTAGAAATCAGTAGTCTTGCAACCCCTATACTGTACAACATTAATAAGTATTTCATTATTGGTAAGTTTAAGGCTACGCCACTGGAGCACAAGCATAGAGCGCAGGCTACAGAGTGCTTTGGAAAAAAAGAGAAAGCGGTGCACCTGCAAATGTGGTTTTGTTTTGAAGGAGAATTTTTTTTTCTTCTTTTTTTTTTTTTTTTTTTTTTTTTTTTTGCTGGACCTCGGTCGAGACCAACGAGAAAATTTGGCGAGTCCAATGGCCAAGTCCGAGTGCAAACACCAATGAGTCCGAGACAAGTCCGAGACGATAGAAAAGTGTCCGGATTCAAGTAATACAGCCCTACGAACTAAAGTCCACAAAACAGGATCCTCAAATAAGTCCCTGTTTTGTCCAGATGTTGCAGGATGAAGTGCAGTCCCATGTTTACTGCATCATCCACGGACCTGTTTCCTCGGTAAGCAAACTGCAGGGCGTCCAGAAAGGGTCCATCGATGTCCTTTAGACAAGCCAGAACCAGTTTTACAAACGACTCCATGACAACAGACGTTAGAAAGCCACAGGTCTGTAGTCGTTAAGTCCTGTTATCTTGGTTTTTTTTGGAAGGGGGATGATGGTGGAGCGGTTTGAAGCAGGCAAGGGACCTTCACACAACTCCAGAGTTTTCAGTCATATCACTCAAATC
The DNA here is from genome assembly GCF_018340385.1 of Cyprinus carpio. Classification (NCBI taxonomy): domain Eukaryota; kingdom Metazoa; phylum Chordata; class Actinopteri; order Cypriniformes; family Cyprinidae; genus Cyprinus; species Cyprinus carpio. The sequence goes on along the minus strand of NC_056616.1, from coordinate 21,865,454 downwards.
TCTTGAATTGTGTGAAGTGCCTTAATTCCCCAAACAGGCTGGTGTAACACCATCTGGGCCTGTTGCTTTTCTTCTTTTTTGTTCTTCCTGAAGACCTGGCGCACATCATCCTCACTGATTTGAAGAGCAGGAGGTGGGGAGAGGGGGATTGCAGAAGGTGTTAACGGTTGTGTAGAGAGATGGTCAGAACGGGTGTGGGGTGTTTCAAATCTACAATAAAACTCATTCAGGTCTTCAGCAAGTTGTTGATTCACCTCAGTGCAGGGGGATGGTGACTTGTAGTTAGTGATGGCTCTCAGTCCTTTCCATACTGAAGTTGAGTCATTGGAAGTGAACTGATCTTCCAACTTTTTAGCGTGGGTCCTTTTAGCCGCTCTCACGTCTTTGTTCAATGTTGTTCCTAGCCTGATTGTACAAGACTCTGTCCCCATTTCTGTAGGCATCCTCTTTGGCCTGAAAAAGAGTTTTGCTGTAAACCAAAGCTTATCATTGTTGAATGTTAAGTAAGTCCTGGTAGGAATGTATATATCCTCACAGAAACTAATAAAGGATGTTACAGTTTCTGTGAGTTCGTCCAGATCGGTGGAAGCAGCTTCAAAAACACTCCAATCAGTGAGGTCGAAACAGGGTTTTAAAGCACACTCTGTTTCGTCGGTCCATCTTTTTATAGTCCTTACTACAGGTTTAGCAGATTTAAGTTTTTGCCTGTAGGTTGGTATAAGATGAACCAGCAAGTGATCAGACAGTCCCAAAGCTGCTTGTGGAACAGAGTGATATGCATCCTTTTATGTGGTGTAACAGTGATCTAGTATGTTACTGTCTCTGGTGGGACATGTAACATGCTGTCTGTATTTTGGCAGTTCACAGGAGATATTAGCTTTATTAAAGTCCCCAAGAATGATTAAAACAGAGTCTGGGTGTTGTTGTTCTGTCTCTGTGATCTGATCAGCGAATTTCTGTAAAGCTGAGCTCACGTGCACTTGCGGAGGAATGTAAACACTCACAAGAATGAATGAGTGAAACTCCCACAGCGAATAGAATGGCTTGCAGTTAACAAAGAGCACTTCTATATCTGAACAGCACATCTTCTTTAACACCGTTACATCTGTACACCACTATTCATTGATGTAAAAGCTTGTCCCACCGCTGCACGATTACCCCCGTTAATTCTGCGCCGCGATCTGCTCTAAACAGCTGAAAGCCGGGCAGATGGAGCACACTGTCCGGAATGGCGTTATTCAGCCAGGTTTCCGTGAAACCCAGAGCAGCAGAGTGTGAGAAATCTTTATTTGTCCAGGAGAGCAGAAGAAGTTTGTTCGTTTTGTTGGGTAGAGAGCGGAGATTTGCCAGATGGACGCTAGATAAACAGCGTTCGAAATCCGCTGTTCCTGAGCTTGAACGAGCGTACCGGCTCTCTTTCCCCTCTCTGCGCGTCGTTTAAGCGCTTGATCAGCTAGAAGATTTTGTGGTGTGTTCTGCCGAATGTTCAGCAGTTCATCCCCAGTGAAACTGATTGTGTTTGATAAACAAAAAACAGGAAAAACTAACAAAAACAGTACAAACACCGGAGAGCCAAGCACTGAAGCAGTCGTATGCGGCGCCATCGCAAGTGACCGAGACATTTTAATAATGTCTATTAAAAGAATAGACATTATAAAATAGACTCCTAATACTAAGCCTGACTCACATTTATACAGTTTTTGTAACCTGAGATGCCTACAGTAATGCTAGCTCACATTTATCGACATGCACATTGATCTTCAGGGGTGACATTTTACTTTTTGATGACACATTTGCCCTTGTGGTGGTTGACTGAATATGTAATTTTGTGGTGAGTGGTGCCCACACACTCTCTTTTGGACAGTCAGCCCACTCTTTCTTGCTCATTCTTGTATGTCTCATATCTACTAAGAGACCATGGTCCTGTCTGGGGACTTACACACGAGGTAAACATTAAGGCAATGGAGGAACTCTATGCTACAGGCTAACATTGACGCTAACTCCTACATCTTAACATTTAGCATATAACAGCGGATGCTGAGGTCACACTAGCAGATGAGCATCAGGAGGTCAAGGGCAACATGCATTTCTCTTCCCACACACACGCTCTGACTATAAAAGACAGTGAGAGATGTATCTGGGAGCCATGCACATGATTTGTATGAGCTGATTAGTTTTTCCCATCACTGATAATGGAACAAAACAGGTTGCAGAAATTTTATGAACAGTACTGAAAATTTTCATAAATTCATTTTTTTGATTAATATATTTAAATTATGAGGTATTCGTTGTTTTATTCATATATGTCCATGTGTACTGCCATATCAAATATTTGCTTAAATATTGACGAATTTATCATTTAACCTTGATTAAAAATTAAATTATCATTGATTTAATTCTGATTTTGGCAAGTTACTGTTAAAACTTACTTAAATTAATAATTTCTTAATGAATACCTCCGATTTTATATACAGTATACATTTTTCAATGCAGAAATGTAAGAAAATATACATAGAAAGCATAGAAAAAATGTTTATTTTGAAAAAAAAAAATCATATGGCTAATTTATATGTATTTTTTTTTTTAAATATTAATTTTCAGCCTGGTCTCATTGTTTATGTTTAGATATTCATATGTATGTGTTTATATATATATATATATATATATATATATATATATATATATTTGTGTAGCTGCAGAAACCTATAAAATATACATACTGACAGCATATGAAACATTAACATTATTATACATTTTTAGATATAGAAACATAATATTTAATTTTTTGAATACAAACTTTTAGGCCTTTATTTATAATTTATATATTTGAATTGAATATTTTTTTTTGCCATCCATGTGGATTACACTGTTTTATCATAAAACTTGTGATGCATATTTAGACATTTTCGAAGTGGTTTTAATTTCAGTTAAATTATATAAATAATCCATCTTCGATCACTGAATTAAACTCATAACAAACAGACAAGTGTAACCACAGTCATTTAGTCTAAACTATGGTAAAACTATAGGACATTCTTTGCCACCCTGTTTTATTAGATGTCTGGAAATCTATCCATGTGGTGAAGACAGGACAGTGAAAATAGAACAGGACACATCATTTTGAATGGATTAGTGTGACTCCTGGGGTCCCTTCAAATGAAGAAATGTGAAAAATGACTCTCTATGGATACCATAATATACAGTCATTAAACAATTTATGAGCAATAGGCTTCTGAAAATGTAATATCCCTCATCATGTTACTAGCAATTAAGAGAATCATTTTTGGGATTTATGAGAATTCTTTATTGTTTTTTGTTTTTATTCCATAGCCCATGGCAAACATCATGTGCTGACAGCCATCTAGAGACCATCTAGTCAATTGTAACCATGTTGCCTGTGGTTATTGTGAGCAGTCGTATTGAGGTACTGAGTGTAACTGAGTTCCAAAAAAAAAAAAAAAAAAATACATTAAAAGCACTTTCCAAGTTGGAGTTACATTTTTAAGTAACCAGATTTCACCTTACTACAGGATTTGCAGGAATTAATTATTCTGGACACTAGACCACATGTAGTTGTAGTAGTTAGAACTTTCCATGAATCATTATATGGATATACACACTTTTTCATGCGATTACTCCAGTGGCTATTGCTCCAGTTTTCATTTCATTTCATTTCATTTCATTTCTTTTTATTTTATTTTTTTTCTTTTCTTTTATTTTCTTTTATTCTCTTTTCTTTTCATAAAATAAAAAAAGTAAATATAGTAAAGACTTTCAGAATGTTAGAAAAACAACAGTATTTCAGTTAAATACTTTTCTTTTGAAACTTTCTGTCCATTAAAGTATTCTGAAAAAAATGTATCAAAAATGTATCACAGTTTCCAAAAAAAATATTAAGCAGCAACAAACAAACAAACAAATCAGCATATTAGAATGATTTCTATCATGTGACACTGAAGACTGGAGTGATGAGGCTGAAAATTAAACTTTGCATCACAGGAATATTACATTTTACAATATATTTGGGCCTATACAGAAAACTGTTCTTTTAAATTATAATATTTTTTTCACTGTATTTGTTCTCAAATCCTGTCCACGGACTTCCGTTCGATTGCCAACAGAGACCCCTTCCGTCACATTGACTCTCGCACTACACAAACTGTTACACATCACCCTGGACTACATTTCCCATGCTCCATTGCACTAATCACAAGCTCACCTAAAACCAATCACTCACAGCTGCTACCAATAACACACTATATAAATCAGTTTCACACATCCATTAAAGGCAGAGTATTGTAAGTGCATATATCTACCCTAGCTGATTGCTACTTTACGGAGCCTGCTCTAGTTTACCTTGTTATTGTCATAGTCTGGCCTTGCCTGCTTTCCTGTGTTCCTGATTCTTGCCTGAGTATTTTGGATTACCCTTTCATCTTGTTTTTTGGACTATGTTTTGCACCTTGCCTGGACTATTGCTTGTGTTCCTTGGATTACCCCTCTTGTCAAGCCCTGTGTCTTGCCTTAATCAAATACTCTTGCTGTCTTTCCACCTTCATATTTTCTATCTTGTCTGTGCCATACCTGTTTGCTGATTGTTCGACCCAGCCTGTTTCTGACCGTGTCTTCTAATAAAGCTTTGCGTAAGACACACATCTCACGCACCGTAACAGTATTAGTGTTTTTACTGTATTTTTGTTCAAATAAATACAGTCTTGCTGAGCATAAGAAGCTTCTTTAAATATATATATATATATATATTATATATATATATATATATATATATATATACACATTTACATTTATGCATTTGGCAGATGCTTTTATCCAAAGCGACTTACAGTTCATTCAGGCTATATATATTTTTTACCATGCATGTTCCCTGGGAATATACATATACCATATACATGTGTACATACAATTTGGTCAGAATTTTTTGTACCCTTGGTAAATATGATCAAAAAAGGCTGTGAAAAGTTGCACTGTGTTAATCCTATTGATCTTTTATTTTAAAAATGTAAAAAAATATATATATATTTTAAAATGGGGGAAAATCTCATCATGAAATGTTTTCTCTAATACACGTTGGCCACAATTAATGGTACCCTTTTATTCAATACTTTTTGCATCATCATTTTGCCAAGATAACAGCTTTCTCCTATAATGCCTGAGGAGTTTGGAGAACACCTGACAAGAGATCAGAGAGCATTCCTTCACCCTTCAGATTCCCAGCTCCATGTTGGTGCTTCTCCTCTTCAGTTCACCACACTTGTGTTCTATAGGGTTCAGGTCAGGGGACTAGGACAGCCATGACAGAAGCTTCATCTTGTGCTCAGTGACCCATTTTAGTTTTGATTTGTATGTGTTTGTTTCTGGATCATATTCCTGATGTAAGATTTAACCTTTGCCCAATATAAGATTCCTAGCAATGACAGTCAGGTTTTAATTTTTTTTATCTGTTGTTATTTGATAGAATCCTTGATACCATAAATCTGAACAAGATGTCCAGGACCTCTGGCAGAAAAAATAGACCAACAACATTAAAGATACAGCATTATATTTCATTGTACACATGGGATACTTTTTTACTCCTGTGTGCAACAAACCTATGCACACAGAACCCAGTCCAGTTTGAAGTCCAATTAGTGTCTGGCAAATGAATATGAATATGGAGTTTGTTTTTGGATGAGAGAATATTATTTTCTTGATTTTTTGAAACCCTCCCAAATTTGATTAAGTTATTTAAGTGCTGTTTGACATTTTTTTTTTTTAGGTTTTCTGACCCCAAGACTCAATTAATCTCTGCTATTCTGCAGCTTCGACCTTTCAAGCGCCTTTAGCCACTCAAACTCTCCTCCAGCGTGCATTAGGACAATATAGACACACGTCCTCTTTCAGGAAGATTTGTAACATATTTTTAAGTCAATTGGAACTTCTTAATTATTGCCCTGATGGCGGGAATGGGAATTTTCAATGCTCTTTTCTTAAAGCCACTTTCTAATTTGTTAAGCTCAATTGTCTGTTGCTGCATATCAGAAACTGTATTCTTTGGTTTTACTCATTATGAAGGAAATTTGCCTTTGTTTTCTCTCTTGTTTTGTTTTTTTTTTAATCTACCCACACCTTGTCACTGAGAACAGTATGGCTATTCACTCACCTGGAAAGCTCACAGGGATCTGCAAATGTGGCTGAAAAAGCAGACAACATAATAGGAGGCATCTCAACCAGTGCACCCACTATAAAACATTAGCTGAACATTTCGCCATTTCCAGCACTGGTGGTGATACTGCAAGAATATTCCAGCTTTTAAGAGCAAGACCGGGGTGGTTAGGGAGCTGAGAAGCCTCTTCACTTCTTATTAGCATTGGCCATGGAAACCAGGCATGGAAAGGGGCCTGATAAGCACAGGGGTGGAAGTGTGGAAGACAGGTGTGACAGTTTGTCTGGATTCAGCTTAGCATAGAACATTCCAAATATTTACAGTTCAAAAGCAAACCATTTCTGTTAATCACAGTAACATTCTCCATTGCTTAATGTTCAATTGAATTCATTCATTTGTGTGTACGCAATATATTCAATTAAAAATGTGATCACATTTTTAATAACAACAATCATACTAATATGTTTATAGGTTTTGGGGAAGATACTTCAGCTAGCTACTCAACAGTAGCTTGAAGCAACTAGCAACTAACTACTCATATTTGAAAGAAAATGTAAATCTGAAGGTACTAGATGAATATATTCAATATACTAACAAAAAGTAGCTAACTACAAAATAGCTAAGACAGTATAGTATCTTTTTTGTGGAAAAAAAAGTGTGCACAATTGTAGTGAATGTGCACTTTTAGTGTTGTAAGGGAATCAGGTAAATTTAGCTCAAAGGGAATTAATTATGATATTTATAGGGAATCACTGTTTTACGGTTGATCAACTGTATTGGCCAGCAGTCAGTTGAACAAGCCATAAAACATCAACTCTGCAACGGATATTAATATCTGAAATATAGTGAAAGCACTATTAGCACGGTAAGAAGATCAACAGTTTAAGACATTAATTTGTAAGCACAAAAACACAAAGATACTTCTCTTTTTTCAAACAAGAATTTATTGTCTAAAGACAAACTAACACTTAAACACACGCACTCACCCATTCACACAAGCTGTAGAAAGAGGGAAAGTGAGGAAAGAATGAGTTTAGGAGAGTGAAAATGTGAAATCCCAGTTCATAGCAATATATGGAATTGCTTAGACATGAACAACCATCAATCATTTAATTTAACCCTCACACTGAGTTTCTCAATGAGGCTGTTAAACTTTATATTAAATTCACCAACTCAGAATCTGGAGGTTTAGTTGTGTTGCCTGTGTTGAAAGGGGGTTTCCCAGGTTGCTGGTTTCGCTGGAGGGCTAGTAGCCTCCAGAGTGATGTCTTAGGGAAGCCAATTGTTGGGCATTGGCTGAACGATGGGTGTGGAGTCGTGGACGCTGGTTAGACTCAAGTTTGGAGGATGGCACGGACAATATGGACAGATTTTTTTCTTCTTTTTTTTGTGTGTGTGTGGGGGGGGGGGGTAATAAAAGCATACACTGAAAAATGTGTAAAATGGCATGCAACACATTAAAACATGAAATAGTTTTTTCTTGTTACAAATCACAAATCTCTGAGACAGCCAGACAGTCCGCAACAGTCTTAAAAAAAAAAAAAAACAAAAAACAGAAGCGTTTTAAACCAAAATACTTGCAACAATGTCTTATTGCATTGATTTTTAATGTTTGTTTGTTCTCCTAGCCCCACAGCTGTCCTCCTACAGTTTTTGCTTGCTTATGGGTTAAAACACAGCTCTCAGCATTGAAAGTCACTTGATTCTATCTCAGTGTTCATTCTTCCTCTCTGTTCTCAATAGAGCTAACACTCTTTTGACATGTGACCTGTCTATTTTTGGCTCATCTTCCCATGTGGAGACACAGTTTGTAATTAGACTGTTCTTCAAGCTACAGGTCATACAAGCATATATATTTAAAAGCTTTATTAAAACAACTTGCTTTAAGGATTTACATGCAATTAATGCAACAGAACAATGCAAAAACAGATTTACATTAGACACTTTTCTCTCTGGTCTTTTACATTTTACATTAAAACCCTTCTTTTATATGTGTCATGCAAATGCCTTAAAACTGCATTGGTATCTCAAACAAAACACAACTAACTCAACTAGATTTCAGCTCGTTTTCTGCCCCAATTTCACTTTTAGATGTAAATGCCTGAGAGATTTTTCAATGTTTGCATGAATGTCTGTTCACATTTGACAAAAAATGTCAGAATCTCAGGTAAACAATATTCCTTTAGGATTTTATACACGAGGGCAGATTTTTGATGATAGTTTATGCAGACAAGGTTTAGTGTGTAGAACAATGGGCAATAATCGTTGGAGACAAACCCAAACAGCAGACAATCAACACAATAGGTGTGTCAGCTTTTAACCGTCTGATCTTTGCAGAAAAACTGTTTAGAATGTTTCAGCAAATTGACTTGACATGTGTTAATTGTGCATAAACACCTCAATAACAGGCCTCCGGAGGCATTATTGGCTTGACAACAAATAACCAAAGGCAAGAAGGCTTTGAATAAAATCCTACAATAGATATAGGTGCAGATTTTTTTTGATCGATAATCCTTAGCGAGCTAGAATATTGGCTGTTCTGTGCCACAGAAAAAAGGAGTAGCGCGTATGGGTACACAGCAACCGGGGTGCGCCCTTGCTGATACAAGCATTAGGCAATAGATCCAAAGAGACACAAAACTTCTAACCCTTTGTAGTTAGAAAGATTGTGTATGTTGTAAGGTTGGTGTTACAAAAGCGCAAATACTGGAAGTCCCCCAGTTGCTAGAGCTCTTGAACATTCAGAATTCAAGTAAAGATAAATTATACATAAACTTTGATTAAATCAACACCGCCACAGGAAAGGTAGAATAACGCCAGAAGTTACTAGTGCGTCGGACTAATTCCCACAACACGTACCTTAGCGAAATCAAAAAGGAAGTGGAGGAACGATTGTGCACTCCTAATATGCATTAGAAAGAGCGGGGCGATGGGGTCGCGGGTAGGGGTCAGAAGGCACTGGGAGATTTGGGAAATCTGGGGAACTTGTGCTTGTTGATGTCAGTAACCAATTCAAAATTTAAACACTACATCATTTCAATGATGTGTGTATGAAGCAAGAATGTCGTCAGTGGGTTAGAAAGCGCAGCTGAAAATCTCTCAGTTATCATATATTAAATGGTAGTGTCCGCTTATACTTCATATTATCCACATCAATATCTATGAAAAGAATGGGGGCGGAAAATTGTACATTGTTAGAACAAGAGTCATGGAGGAATAAATCTGTACCTGTCAAAACCATACATGCTCATACACTTGAGTTCCAAATCGAATCAGGTCCCACTTCATTCCTTTTCTGCAAATCATAGATTATATTGCGTCCAACCTGAAAGAATAAACATATAAAAGTTTCAGTACAGAGTGCACCATTACTATTTGCTTGATGTAGCAGTCTCAAACAAGGCTTTGAATAACAACATAAATCTCTGAGTATTCACATAACACATTAACTGGCCCTCCAGACTATTTCATCTCTGACTGAATTTCTATTCTATGGCAGGTAATCTAGCTGAATAGAACTTAATGGGTACTGCCAACCCTCGAGGATTATGACTGCAAAATCCCCCTTTCTGTTTAATTAAGAGGGGAACCAGTTAGACGTGAGGAGAGCATTGGGCGACAGCTTAATGTCTTATGACCTTTTTAAAAAAAAAAGTAGTTCACCCAAAAATAAAAAAAGCATCTGTCGTCATTTGTTCACCCTCATGCTGTTCTCACTTGACAGTGACAGGTTTAGTGATATGGAAATGCAATAAAAAAAAATAAAATTAAATAAATAAATTAATTAATTAAAACTACCAGCATAACTAAAGAAGAAAACAAAGCAGAGTATACAGTTTTGGCCACTTTTTAAACTGTATTTTTATTTTGGTCCAATTGAAAATGAGCAGAAGCTAGGCACACCTGAATACATACAACTGAAAAAGCACCTGAAATATCAATGTGCTAAGCGTCTGCTTGCTGGTATTTATCTGTTGTTGTAATTCACATGCACGTTTTACACCGATGCAATTAAAAAAATAATAATAAGAATAGATAATAATAATTGGTTTTGCATAGACTTTTTCCGCTCAGTGCCGGGCTAGCCACCTTCTTGCTCATTTTCAGTTTATTCAAATGCGCTACACTGTCAGAAATAGGAGGTACAGGAGGAGTCCATTTCTGTCCCCCAGGTAACAAGTCTAACACTAGCATTCTCCCATAGGGTGTTAGTTATTGGACCCCTTCAAAAAGGTACATTTCTTTAACTTTTTGAGGGTCAACAAGGTACATATAATATTGCCCTGCATTAAAAAGGTACCTATATGTACCCGTTTATGTAAAAAGGTTAAGGTACAATATCCGAGACACAAAGCCTCCTGCTAATCCATGTGTCAAATGATTTAGAGAGCCAGCCCTGATTGGCAGCTTGAATCTCAATTTAAAAGAACCGTCCAGTTTGCGGTCTTTTCTTTTGGCGGGAGGCAGTTAAATGCATGTTTACTTGTTGGTTCTATTGGGGCTGTCACCCGAGTAGGGTCCTTCAAAAAAATATCAGAAGCTAGCATAGAAGAACCGCCGAGATGAATGACTTTCAGGCAAAGACACTTACTCAGTGATGACGTTTTAGTACAGTTTTATACATTGGGTTTTACAAAAATGAAATTGCTAAAATGTGAAAATGAAAAGGATTTAATAAATTCTTGATTCAATTGCGTGTGTGGTATATATCTAGGATATATTATATCTATATATAATATACATTATAGGTGCAGCGATTGTACCCTTTCAAGTCATTTTGTACTGGTTCAAATTAATGTACAAAATTGTCCCCCACAGTACAAAAGGTCTCTTAAGGACGAATCACAATGGTACAAATTTGTACCCTATGCCAAGCCATTATACAACATGTTTACTCCTTAAAGGTACAATTTAAGTGACTTTAAATTTCGTGATAGGTATGCACCTGAATTACAAATCTTTTTTCTTTTTCTATTTTGATTGCAACATTTATTTATTTTATTTATATTGGTCTAATAGAAAATCTGCGTTTTAAAAACTTTAAAAACCTTTGCAGTTTGTCAAGTAAATAACACTCACCAAAGATAAAATAGATAATACTGATAATAATAATAATAATAATAATATATAATAATAATAATAATAATAATAATATATATGTCACGTAATATTGTATTTTATCATTTTTTAAAGTACAATAACAGAAAAATATGATGCATTTAAGAATAAAAAATAAAAAAGCGGGTATCAACGAGTAAATCTATTACCAATTAGAAAGGCATAGTTACTGCTAAATAAATAAATGTAAATAAATAAATAAATTAAATAAATAAATGTAAATAAATAAATAAATGTTTTACTTCAAGTAAAAATTTGGTTGGCGATGCATCTAAAAGAAAATATTTTTAATTGTATAGTATGGTCTTTATAATAAATACATATATTTGTTTTGTGATTGGGAAAATACATGTTTTGTTTATTTATAATAATAATAATAATAATAATAAATATAATAATATATAATAATACATTATTATTATATTATTATATTCTTATTATACGATACATAACAGCATCATTCATTCCATCATAATATCATGTGAGGAAAAAAACCCTTAAATAATTTCTTTTATTTTTTTAAAGTCCTAAACAAAAAAATATGATTCACGTAACCTTCTAAGTTTGGCAAATCAGACATATAGTTTCTTCTTCGTCCCAATTTTTCAGAAAGCCTGCCATGTCCGAATGATAAACCGTATTCAACCAGTAATCCCTTTTTTGTGTGCAGTCTGCATCAGACAGACAGTAAGGACTTGAGTGGGGAATGCCGCTCTGAGGCTGAGGCATGACATGGCCATTCATTCGGGTTTACAGTACAATATAGCATTTTCTAGGGGATAAGCTAGACAGCTTTGGGAGAAAGCAAATCATGTAAATAAGTAAGCATCTCAGAAGCTTTGCTCATTCCCGACAGTTGTCCAAGGGCGTGCAATAAACAACAGAGAGGAATAATGATATCTGGTCTTTATACTAAATATTACTGTTGTACAAAAAGGAAGCAGAATGCCATTATTTACAAAGACACAAGACACAAGAAGTCAAATCATAAGATCTACATAAGATCTGCTTCAAGAATGACACACAGATATATCTTGATTAGCTCAGGAGGTCGTCATTATCATTGAAATTCTATTCAAATGGATTCCTTCTTGGATCTTACCAGAAGATTCAGTTTCCAAATGATTCTAGAAGGCAATCTAAATTGCATTGTTATTTTAGAGTGTACTGCCACTGCGGTGGGATAATGTGCGTGAGTTTGTCTTGCCGTATAGCAATCAAACAGTGTGATTCCATTTGGGTCTCCCACAGGGAAGGCCACAGATGTAAGATGAAATTGCAATGTCGGGAAATGATGTCTACCTGAAACATGATATGGCGGATTGCATAAGAGGGGCACAATTAAGATGTTATAAAATCATCTATCTATCTATCTATCTATCTACTATCTATCTATAGAGAACTAATCTTAAAATCTTTCATCTATCTATCTCATTATTCGACAGTTGTCCAAGGTCACTAAACGCAAGAGGAATAATGATATCTGACCTTATTGACCTTGTACAAAAAAACGCAAATGCCATTTTACAAGACACAAACTCAGAATTTCATTGCACTAGGATCTCCCAAAATGACCCAGATCATATCTGTGCTTAGCTCAGATCGTTATCTCATTGATTTCCTATTCAATGATCCCTTCTGGATCTTGCAAGAGAGTCAGTTTCTAAGTGAGAACATCCGCCAATCCATAATAACTTCTGATTATCAGAGTGGTACTGCCCACTGCCATCGGATAATTTGCTTCAGAAGATCTTGCATTTAGCATCAAAAAAAAAAAACAGTGTGATTCCATTTGGGGTCTTCACACAAGGCCACAGAGTAAAGAATGATAATTATCAATGTCGGGAAATATGTCGTACCTGAAACATGATATGCTGATTGCAGAAGATGGGGCACAATAAGATGTATATACGATCTATCTATTCTATCTGATCTATCTACTCTATCTATCTTATCTATCTATCTATCTATCTATCTATTATATTCTGTGGAAATGGGCTTCTACATATTATAGTGATATATTTTAACCTAAAGTTATTTCTTTTGATTCAATTGTTATAGATTTCATTGGGACAGTTCTCCCAAAAATGTACTTTATCTGTGCTCTGTTTATCATATGTCATGTGCATGTTGATCAGTGTTTATAATGTGAAAACCATTCCAAATAAATTTTCTCTTTAGCATTTTATCAGCCATCGTATCTCTTCAGAAGATTTGCATTTAACATGCTCGATTCATAGGGATTACTTTTACAGTGAACTTTTTTTAAAACTTTAACATTTTATTTGCATAGACTTTCAATAGAGGGACAGAACTCTCATTAATACATAATAACATATTGAATGATGCAGCAGTTAAACTAATTTGATGATTTTGCAATAAATGTGCATTATTGTAAAGGCAGCATCTTTCCTCATCTTCCCCATCCAAACTGAAAGGAAATCTCTCTCTCTCTCTCTCTCTCTCTCTCTCTCTCTCTCTCTCTCTCTCCTCTCTCTCTCTCTCTCCTCTCTCCTCTCTCTCTCTCGTCCTCTCTCTCTCTCTCCCTCTCTCTCTCTCTCTCTCTCTCTCTCTCTTCCGCTCTCTCTCCTCTCTCTCTCTCTCTCTCTCTCTCTCTCTCTCTCTCTCTCTCTCTCTCTCTCTCTCTCTCTCTCTCTCTCTCTCTCTCTCTCTCTCTCTCTCTCCTCTCTCTCTCTCTCTCTCTCTCTCTCTCTCTTAAACCCCTAGCCCATTATGCACAAATTAAACATCTCCAAAGTTAATGACAGTCATGTTCATTTAGGGGACTGAATATTCTTGTCTATATTTAAAAATGCTTTTGTATTGCTGCTGTTAGGTGAGGGAGTCACTGTTATTTTCTCTCGTACTGGTGATTTTCCTGTGCCCATGATTTCCATTTAGGCCAGTCATTTTCTGGTGACCATGGCAACTGGCTTGTTGTGTGTTCTCGGCTAAATGTAGAATGTAATGTAAATGTTAATTGTCTTGATAGTTTGGAAACTCTAACCAAATCTCTGTCATTAGGGAACAGGAGGAAGTATGGATGAATTTGTGAGATTGGAAAGTAGTTGCCTGTGTCTACAAAATTTTACCTGTCAATGCCTTTATTCAGTCACAAATTAAATCTGTCCATGATTTTTCATGATAGCTCTGTTTTTTAAAGATTGTCTGTTATACACACCAAGGCTGCATATTTTTAAAATTAAATTACAATGAAACAACGAATACTGTGATATACAGTGTGTGTGTGTATATACAGTATATATATATCTATTATATATATATATATATATATATATATATATATATAAAATCACAGTATTAGTGTTTTCATTGTAATTTTATTTATTTATTTATTTACAATTTAAAACATCTGTTTTCTATTTTCAATATATTTAAAAAATGTAAGCCATCTCCTGTGAATGAAGGCTGAATTTTTTCAGCATCATAAATCCAGTCTCACAGTGCCACATGAGCCTTCAGAAATTATTCTAATATGCAGATTTGCTGTTCAATTATTATCCATTATTAACAAAAATGGTTCTTTATTATTATTAGCAATGTTTTGCCACTAATATATTTTTTGTGGAAACCGTGGATAAACTTTTTCCCTCCAAGATTCTTTGATGAATAGAAAAATTTCAAAAGAACAGCATTTATTTGAAATAGTAAATATTTTGTAACATTAGAAAGAAATGTCTTCTTACTGTCACTTTTTGATCTATTTAATGCATCCTTGAATAAAATATAATAAATAAATAAATAAATAATAATTTTTGTTTCATACTACATTACAAATCTTACCCCCAAATGTTTGAGTGGTAGTGTATCATGTTTTTAATAAATAAATAAAATAAATAAAATATTAAGCAGCCTAAAAACATTTTCAACACAAATAATAGTCAGAAATGTTACTTGAGAAGCAAATCATATTCATGATTTCTGAAGGATAATGTGGCATTTCTGAAGGACTGGAGTGTAATGATGCTGAAAATTTTTTTTTTTTTTTTTAAGCTGATCACATGAATAAGTTTACATTTTTACAACAACATATTCAAATAGGAGAACAGTTATTTTAAATTATTAAAAAAAAATATTTCACAATATTACTGTTTTTGTTGTATTTTTGATCTAATAAATGGCAGTTTTCTGGAAAATAGGATACTTCTTCAAAAAACAATTTACAAATATTATCCAAATGCAAAAGTGTATACCTTTTAAGTTTGGAGAGTTTTCTCTGTCCATTGCTGTTACATAAAGTGGGGAACTGGTTTTAACCTCAAAAAAACTATTATAAACGTTATTCAGTCATACATGAACGCTTTAGCAGATTCTAAGTGTTCTGAATAATTGATTGATTGGAAATTTTGATTATGCATATGACAGACTCCTTGGATTCTAAGCTGATTACAAACGGATGCGGTATGTGTGTTTTTTCTGTGATGGATAGATAGTTATCTGCCCTCACTGAAGCTTCCAGATCTGACACACTCTGGATCTCCATGACAGATGTTGATCTGATTGAGTTTTAATTTCCTAATTTTTAACTTAATTAGCATTCACTCTAAGTTAATCCATCACTCAAATAAAGAAGTCTCTCTTAATTTGCTTCTGGAAACATACCAGATTTGCTTCATATATGAATTGCATGAAAAGAGTGAAAGGTCCAGGTGAACTCTTGTTGAGGTAGATAAAATAATAACATCAGATCATTCTTTTTTTTTTTTTTTTCTTCATATATTGGCACAGACCCTGATGGGGCAGTTAACCTCATGGACCCTAAGGTCTAGGAACCCTTGAAAACCTTCAAATATTAAAATTAGTTTTTGTGTCCTGGAGAATAATTTCCTATGGAAGTTGCCAAATATTCAGACACACACAAATGTTGAGGAGGATCACGCTCATAAGACCCTGATTCTAACATCACCCCCCCCCCCCCCCCCCCCCCCCCCCCACCCCCAGGCCACCGATTTTCAATGCCACTCTGTCACTATTGCAAAATTTATTGTAATTATGCAATTAGTGTCGAATAGACATTTCATGAATAAATACCAATCCATTACTTTTTTCTTCACATGTTAAGAAAATTACATGAAAAACGTGAATGAAGACAGCTTTAAGATGACAGTGCCAAAAATGTCAGTGCTCATTTATATATTTTATCTTCATTTTTCTGTACCATGTTACCAATTTAATCTCATTTAACCACCTTCACTTCTTTAGCTTGTTGAACCCCATGCATAAATAATAAGCTACTGATATTATCCCATTTGAGTCATAGCCAGTGAGATTTTATAATGATAAGTAGTTCTACTGGTATTACATTCACCCTCAGCTTTATCCATCACTTCCTTTTTTTTAATTTCTCCCTGTAATCCGTTTATGAGCTCTTTTCAAATATTGTTCAAAGTTGGGGTTCAGCAATATGTAGGTGTTTATTGTGTTTTTAATCAGCATGGATACACTATATAATACAAATATAGTAAAAATATATTCATAATAAGTGTTACAAATATTTTTCACTTCAAGTAAAATACTGCTTTTTTATTTATTAATATTCATTAAAGAATATGGAACACAGGTCGAATGTATCACAGTGTCAAAAAAAAAAATTAAAGGGGTCAAATTCAATCCAATTCAAGTTTATTTGTATAGCGCTTTTTACGATACAAATCATTGTAAAGCAACTTTACAGAAAATTAAGTTTCCACAAAATTTAGTAGTAGCTTATCAGTGATGACTGTCATTTTATGTGCATAAATATGATGCAATTTTCAAGTTTTCCTTTCTCTTTGGAGTTTTACAAATGCTGTGTCATGAATAGATAAGATCCCTAAAGTTTGCAAAGACTAAAGTCTCAAACCCAAAGAGATATTCTTTATAAAAGTTAAGACTCGTTCACGCCCTCCTAAAAAACTTTGTTTAAACACGCCCCCACATGTCTACGTCATGATGTGGGAAGATTGCATAACACCGCCAGATGTTCACGCAAAGAAAAGAAGGCCGTAACTTGTTGATCCTCGCTGTAGTATTGTTGTCACTGCTGCCACCATGTTGTGGAGACGCTGTGTGTTTCTTCTTCGTGAAAGTGAATCTACTTTTGTTTTGGCCTTCCAAAAGAGGACACGGCTAGAAATCAATGGTTAAGTTATATTTACAACAGTTCAACCCAAATATTCAGATGTGTTCAGCGCATTTTACGGAGGACTGTTTCTATAAAGTGGGGCAATTTTGCAAGGACAGTCTGGTGCTCCTGACTCACAGCCTGTAAGTACTTTTTTTATATATTTAAAGAATTTGCCACTGATGATTCAAAACGCGAGTTTTAAGCAGTGTAGTTAGGTAGTGCTTGTTGAGTAGTGCTTGTTGTTTGTCGTTTCTCCGATCACAGGTCAGTCAATCCTGATATGCAACACAACATGTAAAAAGACAGTATAAGTCATTATAATCAGTAATTATGTCCCCACATTGGATGCAACAAACCTGCTTTGTTTTGTAATATGTTTTTATTGGTTTTGTCTCGTCGTGCCAGGAAACGGCATTCACAGTATGTTAAGAGGGCGTAACATTTTCCGTCATAGCTTGAGGTATTCAGCCAATCACAACCACACTGGATAGCTGGCCAATCAGAGCACACTCGCTTTTCCCAGAACGATGAGCTTTGTGAAAATCGACGTGTTTCAGAAAGGCGGGGCACTGAGGAGCAACAATAATCTACAGTATGTGGAAAATAATGTGTTTATTTAACCTTAAACCATATAAACACATTGCATTACACCAAATACACAAAATAATGTTTTTTTTTTTTTTTTTTTTTTTTTTTTTTTAAGCAACGTTATATGACCCCTTTAAGCAGCACAAATGTTTTTAACATTTGATAATAATACGAAATGCGTCATGAGGAGCTAATCATCATATTAGAAGATTTCTGAAGATTAATGTGGACACTGAATACTGGAACAATGATGGCTGAAAATTCAGGTTTCCATTTTAAAATATATTCAAATAGAAGTTTATTTTAAATTAAGAGTTATTTTATTAAATAAATGTAGTCTTGGTGAAAATAAGAGGACTTCTTTCAAGGCATTTTTTTTTTTTTTTGAACAGCATGTAGGTACATTTTGTAGTACAGTATTAGGTCACACTTTAGTTTTGGGGACCATTTCTCTCCTCGTTTTATTTAGTTAAATTGTGGTCACGATAAAGTGAGGGAATTAATTCAATAAATGGTAGGAACAAATTAGTACAACATGGCACAATGTATTTAACAAATACATCAAACAATTTTTTTTTTTTTTTTTTTGGTTACACTTTATATTACAGTATGTGTACTTACAGTGTACTAAACTAAAAAGTACATTATAAGGTAACTACATGGGATAAGTTTAGGTTTAGGGGCAGGTTCAGGTACCTACTCAAGTACCTACTTATTACCCAGTTATTGTAATTATCATAATAAGTGCATAGTATGAACACGCAGAACAGGACTGCAAAATAAAGTATTACCACATGTCCTGTACCACTTTTCAGCAGTGGCACTTCAACATGATAGAAATTAATGTCATAAAAAAGGGGAGTCCAGTGCTTGGCCACCCAGAGCTTCAGATTATTTATCAGCGATGGCAAGACCTTCCTTTGGAAGCCCCACCATCTTCTTCAATGCCAAATCTGTTTAGCTCATCTGGACAGTGTGGATTTGGCTGGAAGTGGCATTGATAAACTCATGCGCTCAGTATTCCTGGCCACTCTATCAATCAGTTTGGGGACAGCAGAAAGCTTGGTAATTGCTTGTGTCCAATTGTGGATAATTGGACTGAACTCCAGGCCAAATTGAGGATCAATAGAGAGGAAGATAAAAGGCCTTGCTGTTTGGTGTGGGCTAGATAGCATGCCAGTGAGTGACGCCACATTCATCTAGCGCAATTTATTTTGCGCCACCCTGCAATTATTGCTCCCTGCCTCCCTCCACCGCAAAACAATAGGCATTCACCAGCAGCACGTGGTGGCATGATGGAGGCACTGATGACAGCGTGGGAAAAACTGCACATGCTGCCCACTGCATTCCATCACTGCAGCCATAAGCTTCCTAGAAATTCAGTAACTGCATTGAAGTATAGCACACCCTCTGTATATTTTTCGCCCACAGGACTGTGACAGATCTGGGGCCACCTAGGACAAACAAACCCTTGTCTCTGGTTTAGAAGGTGCCTGTTCCTTCGTAACTCCCTCAGTAAAAAAACAATTAAAGGTTCACATTAATCTTCCAGACCCATGGATTCTCATATGGTCCTATATGGTTCATTCGTATTATTAAGATTTTGCGGAAGGAAGAAAAAAACACACATGTTTTATAGAAAACAATTTGGAAAAAAAAATTGTAAAAGCAAGAAGATTTACATTTGAAAATCAATCATTTAGACAAAATAATGATGTATAAGAGTGCATCATTATAAAATATTTTAATTCAATTTTAATATGTCTATGCCAAGATTAAATGTGATAACTCTAAATGTAAAGAAAAAAAAAAAAAATACACGAAAGTCCTACATAAATTACAGTCTGATATTTATTATTTTCCTTATATGTTTTTGCATGTTGGTTGCACCACATCACTTTGATTTGGTGGAAATATTTTTAAAGTGTTATAATAATAATAATAATAATAATAATATAATAAAACCATGCCAACTATTGTGAAAAAGTAGACTTAAGCATACTTTAAAAAGAGTGCTTATTATGGAAATAATATACTTTAAATGGATATACTTAAGGCAAACTGAATGTATTGTTTTGGGGACACTTTACTGCATGTTAGTTACAATTCAATGGAACTGTATTATAGTTTAAATGTATATTATTGTATATGTTTTTTATTTGAATTATGAGCACTTTAAGTTGCAATTTAGTACAATTAAAATATATTATCTTAAAATGCAATGTTGAATTACACACTTCAGTTAAATTGTAATAACTTTGTAGTATGTGCTTTATGCTAGTCAACACATTAACATAAGTGTACTTCTTTTAGGCATGACAAAAGATTATTAAAACAAAGATTTACAATATACTTTAAAATTCTACAGTTAATAAAATATGCTCTCTAAATTGTATTTCATTGATCACACACACACACACATGCACGCACTTACGCACAGCAATATATTTATTAAGTACACACACACTATGTATTAACTAACATGAATAAACAATGAGCAATATATTTATTAAGTATTTATTAATCTTTGTTAAAGTTAGTTAATGAAAATAGTCGTTCTTTTGTTAGTTCATTATAAGTCACAGTGCATTAACTAAAGTTGACAAGCAAAACTTCTGATTTTAATAATGCATTAGTAAATGTTGACGTTAACATTAGCTAAGATTAATAAATGCTGAAGAATTGTTTATGCTTAGTTCATGTTAACTAAAGTAGTTAATAAATTTTAACTAATGAACCTTATTGTAAAGTTCTACCGATAACTATTTATTAAATTCTATTTATTAAGAATTATTTATTAAGTCTTCTTCATATATTTCATTTGCAATTTCATCTTTTTAATCATGCCTTTTGTTCATTTTGATGGCAGGATAGTCGCACAATATCAAAATAATTTTTTAAATCAGAAATGATCTTTTCATTGTATTTTATTGTATTTTAAAATGGAATTCATTCATCTGGCAAAAAAAAAAAGAAAAAACAAAACTGTAACATATGTTACTGTAAATATGACATGTCCACTTTAAATGCAAATATTCATTAAATAGATCCTCAACATAAGTATAACCCCATCAACCACTGTTTCTTTCTGTGAGAAAACATTTCAATTCACGCTTTCCCTCGTGCAAGGCCAAGACAACAGGAAAGAGTAGCGCATTAATAATTTACCAGAAGAAATGACGCTGAATCTAAAACGTGGTGGGAAAAGTAGTAGGGTTTAGAGAATAATGCTATTGACCTCAAGGCAGGAAAATATAACAACCACAGGACCTATTGCTCACAAAGAACAAGTTCAGTGATTGCTTCTGGAAGATCATTTATGGCTAGAGAGGGTGATATAAGAAGCCACTAGGTGCAGACACTACGCTTAATAATTGACTGCTTTCCTTTTGCAAAATAATGATCTCTGAGGAGCACTCAGATACTTGCTTTTTCCATTCAGGCAAAAGGCTGGCGCATAACTTTTCTGACTTTTTTTTATTTTAAAAGGTGGTTTAACAGTTCAAAGTGAGTCAAAACCTCACAATAGGAACAGTATTAATTAGCTTTCTTCTTCACTGGTAGTTTTGCATCGACAGTAACCTCTGGATTGCATCTTGTGAGAAATTAATTAGTTTAGCCACTTACTCGGCTGAGATTCATTTTGCGTCAGACACAAAAAAAAAAAATGATTTTTATTATACAATAGGCCCATTTAGGTTAGGTCACGGTTGAGTTGTTAATCAAATTGCATTCAAGAAATTTTCTGCAGATACAGTACAAATCAAATAGGGAATCACAGTGAAAAGTGCTGATGCTAAATTGTAATCTCTGGACCTTTTGCAAACGACTTTGATTTTTGCCTTTTAGAGCAAGAAAATGCATAGTGCACCAAAAATCTTTTATCATTTACTCATGCCCCTCATAACCTGACTTTGCAGAACCAAAATGACCTCTTTTTAGCTGAATGTCAAAGTGTAAATTTTACTCTGTTCCTCAAATAAAAGTTATCATATGGCTCCAAAAGATTTGGAATATAGTGCATGTGTCATATTTTATGAAACGTTGGCAATGTTTTTTTTTTTTTGTCTTTTTAGAGCTTGACCGCATCTGATTTTTTTTATTTAATAATTTCATAATTACTTCTATTATCTTTAAAAAATGATTAAAAGGTTAAATGTGCCGACAAACACTACATTAAATTATACTCTGTCATTTCTATTGAAACTTGCATGTAATTTTGAAATTTTCTAATAATTACATATTTCCCCAGTTCACACACGTTAGCGTACTTTGTATAAAAGAGTGCTTATTATTGAAATAATATACTTTAAATACACAAGTGTAAACCAAATGTAAGTTTTTAGGTCATTAAAGGGATGCTCCACCCCAAAATGAAAATTTTGTCATTAATCACTTACCCCCATGTCGTTCCAATCCCGTAAAAGCTTTGTTCGATTCGGACCACAATTTAAGATATTTTGGATGAAAACAGAGAGGCTTGTGTCTGTCCCATAGACTGCCAAATAAATAACAGTGTCAAGGTCCAGGAAAGTATGAAAAGCATCGTCAGCATCGGAACGACATGGGGGTAAGTGATTAATGACAAAATTTTCATTTTGCTGTGGATTAACCCTTTAACTGCACATTATATACAATTAAATGAAAATATATTATAAACTTTATACATGCAAAAATGAAAAAAAAAAAAAAAAAAAAAAAAAAAACATTATCTCTTACTCATGTCCATGTCTCTGGGAAACTGAATGACTTTGATTTATCTGTGGAACCAAAATAAGTTATATGCGGCTGAATATGAAAAAAAAAAAAAATTGAATATAGTGCATGAGTCATATTTTATAAAACTTTTTATGCCACTTTTTGTTCTTTGAGAGCTTGACGGTCCTTGGTCACTATCCACTTTGATTGTATAGAAGGGAGCAGCATGAACATTCTACAAACCTTCTCCTTCTGGGTTCATGGATGAGAGAAGTCATCAGGATTGGAATTAGAAAATAATTGAAGAAGGAATGTGATACTCTGAGCAAAAAGAGAATATAATTTTATTTTAGAAACAAACAGACAATAAAGTATTGCAACAGGACAATATTGAGTTTTACAGGGGCAATCTTTTACAGGTCAGTATTCTTATTACAGGATCAAGCTAAAAAAAACATGGACAAGCCATTTGGTCTTAAATGTAACTCAATGCATTACTGCTTGGTTGCCTTCATTAAATAAAGAAGGGAAAGGAGTCAAAGATGCTGCTATTTTGAGAGATGGTGTCTTTACGGGCTGGAAACGGTTGTTATATGAGGCTGACAGTGTGCTGATTCAGCTCATTCTGGTGATTTTATTAACACCCTAAGAGTGTGCACCTCTAAGTTTGGGCCAGGGCCATCCTCAGGCCTGCCAGAGACACTGAACTACTTACATCTGCTAGCCTGCTGAAAAAGTACAAAGATAGGCCATTTATATACAGCAGTGTACAGTAGCTGAATACACAGTAAAATAGCTGATTAAAAAACATGTTTATTATAATGTGCTTTACATGTTTGGGGAACCTGAATCCATCCAGAAGGTTTAAAAAAAAGGGACCTTTCTCTTGAGTTTTGTATTAGCAAACTTAAGAGTGTTTTTATACTTTTACTGTATAACATCTGCACTACAAAAAAACAAAACAAAAAAAACAATACAAATTCTTTAGTAATCAGTATTATTATTTTTTTCTAGTATGTAATAAAAAAAATCTATATCCATAGACAAGCAAAATTGTGTAAGATATAAACATGCCCCCCCCCCCCCCCCCCCCCCCCCCCCCCCCCCCTTCCATTCTATTTATTCTTATTCTATTTTTAACTTGGCTAATTAGTAGTTAGTAATAAAAAGTCATTTCTACTTAAAGTTTACTTTGAAGTACTGTACATTTTACTCAGTCTTTGTTTGCAAACTTTACTCAAACAATGCAGCACTGAAATAAGCCATGCTATTAAAGCGAGTGATTCACTTAGAAACATTTAAGCAAACAAGATACTGGATACCTTGTTACACTTTGTAAGACAACATATCTACACAATAAAGTTCATGAGGTATGCAACCAAACACAAAGACCTCAATACTTGGTACACAATACAA
The DNA here is from genome assembly GCF_018340385.1 of Cyprinus carpio. Classification (NCBI taxonomy): domain Eukaryota; kingdom Metazoa; phylum Chordata; class Actinopteri; order Cypriniformes; family Cyprinidae; genus Cyprinus; species Cyprinus carpio. The sequence goes on along the minus strand of NC_056616.1, from coordinate 21,841,347 downwards.
AATAACAGTAACAATCAGCAGATAGATTTGAGTTATGAATGGATGATTTTGAGTAGAAAATGAACTCCAGATGTCAAAAAACATTAAGTTACTACACCTAGCAACAAAAGAAAACATGAAACATTATATTTTACCCCCCTGAACACAATTTTTTAATGGGGGACCCCCCCTTAAAACACGATTGGAATACTGGGTTAAGTGAGAGAATATAGTAATAAATATGTAGTTTAATGCAATCAATATTACTCCTATATGTGTTTATTCAAGTTTTCCTGGCTTACTTTGATGTTATTCTACTGCCCAAAACTCCCCAGACTAGTACGTGGCGGTAATGCATCTATTAAGTTTGCCAACCACCAAAAAACCTGAAAGAAGAAGAAGAAATGCAATTGGCTAGTTTTGAGTAGCAATTGGGCGGGTTTTGTTGAGAAAAACCTGGCAACCCTGTGTGGGCAGTTTGCATCATGCTTCAGAAAGCATCTGAAATCAACATCTAAGATAAGTGAACAGTCTTTTACTGATATCACTGTGCATATTGTGTAGTCTGCCTAATCAACCATAAACGAGCTTTAAAGTAAGTGTCATGTTTAACAGTCTTGCATTTGTATGCAATAGCGAAATGCTAAGCATATAAGCAATTATGCAACTGTGTTCATATAGCCGCAGCAACAAACAGTCTAGCGCATGTGAATGTTGTGAGGACAAGCCAGCAAGTTACAGACATGAGAACAGGTAAAATAAAATAAGTATTCGTGTTTGTGTAGACTTATGTCCGCTTATGCAGCAGTTTATTCTTGCACTCATAAACATGCATATACTGGCTTGTAATGTCCATTTCTGTGTCTCCTGTCACCTGGGGGGTTGTCTCATATATGTTATATGTGCAGCAACAGTATTTCTTACATGCTCACAGCAGCATGTCTTGCTCTGCCGCAGCAACAGTGTAGCAGATCTATTCCCCCAAGTCCAAACACTTTAACATTGCCATGTGTATTACCATGATAAAACTCTCAGGGAGTTGTTGTGACAGAAATAAGGTCCCCATCAAGTGGAATGTTGTCTTAATGATTATATTGCATCTTAAATGCATTTAAAATTTTAAGAGAATAATCAGAAATGACGTGGACTGTCTGGACAAGTACCAGGTATGTGTTATAGCATTTTTCTTTTTTCCCAAATAATCCAGAAGATAAATATTATCATCATCAAGAGAGAGAGAGAGAGAAATCATTTATTTTGCTCAGATAGACACACAGAATTATGATTTATTACTCAGAAAGCCAAACTTGGCAGTATGAACTTTCTCTAAATTAAAAAAGGGTGTCTTTTCTCTTTTATAACCAGATTGTAATCTTAGATGTAACCTGTTATTATAGCAATGATAAAAGATCATTGAAGTCTGTAATTGATGAAGTGTATTTCCATGGTCTAATCATGCATCAGTGCAAAATAACACCCCTAAATGTTGCTCTTAAGTTTAAACTATTAAAGCAGAGCTCCAATGTCAGATTGCCAGGCAACCCTCACTTGGGGTGTCAAATTAAGATTGTGAATGATAATCATACAAAATTATCTCTTTTTTTCTCCCAGCTGATGGTAGAGAGGGGTCACAACAAGAGCTGGAGGGCTACATTGTGGCCAATATTGATTCAGTTGCATTCCTCCTTTCAAAGGGAATGATTTCCCCAGCTTTCATTCATTTAGCTATAGAAAGCACACAGCAGTTGTCATAGCTGGATGAAAATGTATGCATTTTATTTTTAAGAAAATGGCTGTGGGCAATATTAGCTGAAGCATCATTTGTTGTTGTATTCATCAGGTGAGGTAAAAAGGTGAGACATCAGCTAGGCTATTCTGCTTTCAAAGACCCTATATAACAGAACATCAGCATCACTCATCAGCACTGGAATCTCACTGATTTAATGGCCGGCATCATGAAGAATGTTCCTCGAGATCGTAACATTTAAGGCACTGTTGTCAAATATGTTTATTAAAGTTGTTTTGTTTGTTTGCTTGTTTTTTGAATTGCAAACAAGCATTGTTCAATACTGAAGCAACATTTTCAAAACTGTTCACATATTCATCGATACAAAAGTCTATGCTAACCAAACTGTGAATCATGCTTTCACACATAATGCATTTACTGACTACATTTTCCAAAATCCATGAACACTTTTGTTATTCATACTCCACAACCTGCAAAACACTATATACTGTATTTTCAGCACATTTTTCAGTTGCTAACACACTGCTTTCAAAACGATATAACAGCACATTTAAAACACCAAACAACAGCAAAATCTGCCATTTTCTGCAGAAATTATATTGAAATATAAAATCTTAGCAGAATATTTACTATGAAATTAAATAATAATTACAATATTCAATGCACATTTTTCTGCTGAAAGCCAACCAAACTGTCCTATTCTATAACTGTCTTTTCTTCTCCTTCTTCTTCTTCTTCTTCTTCTTCTTCTTCTTCTTCTTCTTCTTCTTCTTCTTCTTTCTTTTGATAAATCAGGATGGCTTCAGAATGATTTTAATTGTAAACAGGATCAAGGAAGAAACATTGGTGGGAAAAGAAGAGTGCCAGAGAGGGAGGACTAGAACCCTCACAGTACTGTACATCCATCCATCCATCCATCCATCCATCCATCAAGTCCATACATTTTACTAGTGCTTGTCCTATGTAGGGTCATGGGGAGGCTTATGAATTAGTTTTGATTGTTTTTTTTTCTGTTTCTGTTTTTATTTATTTTTTAGTATTGCTGTTGTTTTTGTCATTTAGTATTTTTTTACTGTCTATATACAATAGTTTTTATTTTTTTTTATTTATACTGTAGTATTTTATTTCATTTTAGGTTGTAGTTTTTATTACATCAAGTAAAACTAAACGTTATTATATTATATTATATTATATTATATTATATTATATTATATTATATTATTGTGGTTGCTGTTATTATATAACCCTGCCTCCAAACCTAGCTATAAACTAGTTTGGATTCAGTCAAAGTTACTGAACCGAAAGTGCTGTTTTTTTTTTTTTTTTTTTTTTTTTTTTTGACATATTTTTTTATATGAATGGTTGAGTCATTCATTCCAGGTTTTTATGTGCTTCATAAAATCTTTTATATTTCAAAAAAGACTGTTTTGATAAATGGGTTTATAGTTTCTGCTGAGTTCAGCACTGTAAATATTGGCTCAGGCATCGAAACTCGACTTTTAGTTACACAGTTCTGCTATGCATGCAGTGTAAATGCTGTAGGCTATTAATATGGGTGCCGAAAAAAAAATTGCTGCTTTTGTGTGATCTTTTTACACGCAAATATGAAAGTAGAGTACACTTCCTTGAAGTTAAACTAAAGAATGGCATGAATTCTGAAGTGTGGAGAGAATTTTATAAATTTTTCAATATCTCTACATCCAAAAAGCCTTCTGCAGTGATGAAGATGAAGATATTAGCATTTCAGCATGTCCACCCTTGGGATAATTTGTGATTGTTGGCAGCACAGCATGCTGGAGAAGCAGCGTCATTTGTCAAAAGCAGCACACTGTAAACACATCCACCAATGCCTGTCCTAATCCAATACTCTGCCACACAAATCATTTAGATGTAAAAAGTTTTGCATGTGTAGCCTATATAGAGAACAGAATCCACAAAAAAATAACTATTTTTAATGTAAATTGTAATGATTGATAGATAGATTAGATAGATATATATTTTTCTACGCAAAGCTATCTTGTGGTTTCAGAAGACTAGCATGGCAGTTATGGTGATTGTTTGTCCAGCACTTGACAGCATATGTTTTAGACTTAAAGGGAAATTTTCAGCCAAAAAATGAAAATTACCCCATAAACCAATAAAAAACTTTCAAACATCTTTGAACACGAATAATTAACAAACAAAACCTGCTAGATTTCTGTCCCTTCCTTCACCAAAAGCCATTTTACCAAAATTTGCCCTCCATTCCACCAAAACATGCAAGCTTCAAAAATTAGACTTCAAGAAATAATACAAATGAAGTCCAGTTAAATATATCAATTCATCACTTCATATGATGAACAGATTTAATTTAGCATTTTTATATGCGTATTAGCAATGATCAGTGCACACAGAGCAACATCAGATATGGTCAACAGAAGCTCAAACTTGCTTGCAAACCTCACAAAGTGAAGTTTGTTTCCTGCATATTCGTTTTCAATATACAGTATGTTGAAATTTTGGGACATATACAGTACACAACACTGTCATTGATACAAGCGACAAAAAAAAAAAAAAAAAAATAGCTTCCCATCCGGATGAGCCCTTAACATCAAAACACAACAAATTACTAATAAGAATGACAAAAACAACAAAGAACATTTTAAAAAATTCATCAAACAGAAAAAAACAACAGTCCTATAACAGTAACCACATAATTTGTTGATGCTGCAATGCCTGCCTGGTAACTTACTGACCCTTATCATTCAGCAGTATTGATTCAAAAAAAAAAGTTGATCAATAAAATTGTTTATTCAGAAAAATTGTTTTGTTCATGCTAACTGGGACAATATTTAGGGAAATTCTGTCATTGGTTTTAATGTACTTCACGTTTTAAAGGTGACCTATTATGCAAAATTCACTTTCACATGTTGTTTGGACATACAGTAAATGTGTGTTGGCAGTGTGTGTACACAAACCACCCTATAATGATAAAAATCCAACCACTCCTTTTTTTTTAAAATCCCCCTTTAAGTAATAAGCAGTGTCTCCCAATGACCTGTTTTTTCAGCATTGCTGCTAATGTGACGTCCCATTAGCCACAGGCCCCACCCACGAAAGTTGACAGACACTGCCTGTTTATAACATAGAACTTTCCCGAGTGAGTTCCACAGCGAGTTGCACACAGTCTGCCATTGCTTGCACTGACGAGAATGTCTCCCGAGCGCTTTAGGTGTTCTGTAGCTGGATGCATGAATCCACATAGCTTCTCTCCTTACTCCCGAAATATAAGCCGCTGAAAGATGAGGTGGATTAATTTTGGTTTTGAATAAAATGCCCCCTCAACTTTAATGTCTACAAGAATCATTTACACAGACGTACTTTGTGAATGAGGGTCAGTTTAAAAGCAGGTTTTTGCACAAAAGTTGCTCCTGAAGGATGGAGCAGTGCCAGCTGTTCGTGAACCCGCTACACCACCTCCAGAAGAAGTACGTATCACGTTTTTTTTTTTTCAAAATAGCCTTTCTGAAAGTGCTTCTTGGCACTCTGTAAGGCTAATGTTGCTAAAGCTACCATTGTCTGTCTGTTTTCACTGATGATACCTTCATGTGCGACCAGAATGATCGTTAATAGGAATGTGGGAGTTAAAATTGCATATGAAAGCATTACAAAGTCGACCGTTGGAATTAGTCGAGCTCATAATCACATGTGGGGCTTATAACGTTTGTAAAAGCATGCGATGGCACCATGAGAAATTTTTTTATCGCACCGTGCTCCCGTCTACAATCAGATGAACTGACTTTTAAAACCAAGTGTGTAAAGATCAACAGGCTTGTACTTATAGTGGAGTGTTTATTTGAAAAGGCTGCACCCGGTATTGCTGAGCTTGAGAACGCTCTTGAAGCTCCGCCCTCTACTCCGGGAGCACCAGCTCATTTGCATTTAAAGGGAAAGACACGAAAATGGCACGTTATGGCTCACCCTAAAAGTGGCAATTTTAAAGTGGCATTTTTTAAAATTGAGATATTTATTTTAAACTTCACATACACACTTTATTTATTTTATTGAGACTAGGGACATCAGAGACTTATTTTACATCTTGTGAAAAGGGGCAATAGTGGTCACCTTTTAATAATGTTTATTTTTTGTAAGAAAAAAACAAAAGTTTTTCAGATTGTAAATAAAAAATTGTGTACATTTTACAAGAAATTACTATCTTTATACTTAAAATGTCATATTTAATTTAATGTGATACTTGCTGTTTTATCGTAATCATTTGTTAAATTTACTAGCAATTTCTGAGTGAAAACAATTTTAAAGTAAATCCTACATCCATTATTTTTTTTTCTCTTTGTTTTTGTGACTCAGAAGGTCCCGTAAACTGGAAATATCCTTTTTTTTTTTTTATATATATATATAAAAAAAAAATCCACCCGGAGGTTTTTTTTTTCCCCTTTTTTTTCCTGAAAGAAAAAAAAACTCCCTTTCAAATAAAACCCAGTGTAAAATCCTGTTTCAGAGAGCGCCATCCGTCTAATCCTCTGTTAAGCTTCTGAACCCAGGTCCCGCCTCAGACTTGTTACCCAACAGTAAAATCCTAGCAGTACTTTGAAAGCCTTTATCAAAGCTGTCTCAGGAACCTTCATTCCCCCTGCCGCCACAGCTGTCTGGGACGTGGTCTGCTCTACATTTGGCTCAAAGTCCTCTCGCATCTTTCCCATGTGCCAGTTTTTCATGAGCTATGGCCTGTCAACAGGAGAGCATTCGACTCAATCTCAGCTTCTGACTTCCCCTGAAGGCTGGTGAAAGAATATTATCTCTCCATCTGTCCAGGGAGCTGTCACATTGTCTGTGATCGTTGTGGTTATTAGAAGAGGATGATGGAAGGCTAGCACAGAGAGAGATAAGTTTTAAAGTGGCCATTAACTGAAAGGCTCTTTGCAACCAAACTTAACACAGTCGGGGACGGGGAGAATGATGGAGAAGGTCCAAAGGCTCCGTACTTTAGCAAAATAGAATTAAAAAAAATATATATATTGTTTTTTTAATACTGCTGATTTGCAGATTCTTCTCAAAGGAATTTTGTGGAAGCAGACAGTGGGTTCTTTGACTAAACTCATCTCTTATCAAATTTTTATCTGCCTGTGATTTAAGAGAATTTTTTTAAGAACTTACAGGAGAATTCATCCCTCAAAAACATGTCTGGTTCATGTTCCACACAAAAGCCATATTCAGATGTTAATTGTTTTCTCATTGGATCTGAGTTTTTGTCCCACTACCCACATAAAAATCCCCTGCCAACTGCTTTTTTTTCTCTTCTTTTTTTTTAGGACAAACACCAAGGTCGTTTGGTAAATTTAGTAATTCAACTGCCATCCAAATCCACATCTCTGAGTTTACAAGAAGGGATCAATTCAAAATTCACTGTTTAAATCCTTTTTGACGACTGCCAAGTGCCAAGCACTGAACAGTAACTGTTGCGCTTTGCTGCAATTTGCATGTATTTTAAAGATGTACACTTTCATTAATAAAATAATAAATAAAGTTGAAAGTTAAAAGAAAAAGTCAAAAGAAATGTTATAATGAAATGCTATATTTAAATTATTTACAAGAACAATATTCATCACCGCTCTACCACAGCGAGTGGGAGCTGTTTCAACAGGTATGCAATACAATTTTAAAATTTATATACGATTATATACATTAAAATATAAACCAAACAGCTTTGTTTTTACATTATGTAAAGAGTTTGCATTAACTTTTGCCGAGGCCACATTCCTAATTTTTATGTCATGTAACTTGATGTACAAAAATAATTTATATATATATATATACACATATAGTATATATAAAATAATTTATATATATATATATACACATATAGTATATATATATAAGAGATGAGAGAGAGAGAGAGAGAGAGAGAGAGGAGAGAGAATTGAATTGAATTGTATTGTATGTATATATATATAGATATATATATATATATATATATTATATATTATATATATATATATTATATATATATATATATATGTATATATATATATATATTTTAATATTATTATTTCTTTTTTAAATAATATAAAATATTTAAATTAAGCATATTTTAGGATTATTAAGATTGCATTGCTATTAATTTGCATTGTGACATTTTTTCATGACAATTAAATTTCCTCCCAGTTGTGATCAGTGGACTTATTAGTGAAAAACTGTAATATATTATCTATTCCTTAAAGTGACATCATTACTTTGTTGTTTCATTACTTTTCCATTACAAACCCTTTTCTCCTCATAATTCTGACTTCACATGTGTGCCAGTGTAGTTACACATTTAATTCTTTAAACAGAAATAAGGTATAATTTCTATTAATTTACCTCTAAATACTGCGATCTGATGAACATTACTGTGTCCATGTGTTTTCACTTCCACAATCGTTATGAACAAGGAGTGATTCGTCACTCATATTAAATGATGATTATACCCTCCCCGTGAAGAACTTTGGACCACAGTTACTCATTATCGGGTTTTGCCATCCAACATTGTGAATTTAACTTATGCCTCAAAATTGGAATATCACACAAAACATTTGTGAACAAGCACCGTTTCTATCCAACGAGTCAACGAGAACAAAAATCGTCACTTCCGAAAAAACTGGCACTATACATCACTAAGAAAAGTAGGAGAAGCTTACTGAATATAATAATGTTCCTATATAATAAATTACTTTGCACCTCAGAACGAGCAGACGAAAAACAATGAATGCGGTTATTGCTTTCGGAGGTGGATGCTGCTGTTTGGGGGATGCAGTCGTTTAAAAGTTTTGGGAGGCAATTATACAGACTTTGCTCGGGCATTTCTGAATGACCGTATAACAACATTTCAGATGCCGTGGAATGAGATTGGTCCGCTCTTTAGTCAGGATTTACCGTCCCATAGCGCAAAGTCACATAACTTTTTTGATGCGCTTGGAGGAATTTATTTGCAAAAATGCATTTCCATCTCCCATTATTTTCGCATTAACTCTCTTTTTCGCACAAGTTTAAAAACCACCTCAAAATGAGTGTGAATTGGTTTTTTTTTTGCTAATTAAGGCATTTTTAATTTAAAATTCAGCATTTTTCTATCACTATTCTGACAAATGCGCTTAAAATCAGGGGTGAAGGAAACCCAGCTATTGTATGGACTAAAAGCACTGATACAGTTTTTCTAAATATCTTCTTTTGTGTTTGAAGAAGACATAATGAGTGAATGAGTGACATAGTGAGTAAATTATGACAACATTTCATTTTCATTTGTAGATGAACTAACCTTTTAAGTTTTGCATGTCAACAAACAACCTGCAAACTGGAACAGAATTTGAGTGGAAGAGCAACAGCCCTTCCCACTCCATCACTCCACCTTTGGGGGGGCTACATCTCTGGGATTTCAATTTCCTGCTTCCTGCTGTCTTTATTCCAGTGATGCAAATGCTGAATTTTCAACATCATTATTCCAGTCTTCAGTGTCACCTGATCCTTCAGAAATCATTCTAATATGCGATTTATCTCTCAATCTTAATTTATTGAAACATTGTTATTGTCTTTCACTGTCACTTGCTGAATAAAATCTAACCGACCACCGATCTTTTGAATGGTAGGGTATGTACCATGGAGAAAATTTGTTGAAAATTTGCTGCCTCTAGGTCAGGTTTTGTGATACCACTACAACGTCCTCTTCCTACTGACAGGCATCATTTCAATATGATTTTGTATTATTTTTCTTTTAGTGTTGATGTGAAATATAACCTAGACATTTTCTCTGTTGAGTTCTCTAATAGATTTTCTTTGCGTTGTCTGTGATATTGAGCTCCACTGGGAGGGCAATAAGAGTGTGGTTTGCTCCACTGAAGCAAAAGACTGGGAATCTTCTGTCTCTGGAGGCGAGATGAGGGACTAATAGGCCTAATCCTCCCTTAAGCCATATACCATTGCCCAAAGTACATATGCTCTTTGAAGTCTGTCTACATAAAATAATAGATAGAGGCTCTGTTTCAAAACGCTGCATAGTACAAAAACAGTGTGTCTGGATTCACTGGAAATAACAGGACCCAAGTGGAAGAGATGAGCAGTGAATGTTTGATTTATTGACAATATAGACAGAGCTACAGTGATGCTACTTACTTTACATTTTTACTTTCATTTTTTTAGTGTGAATTTTTTTTGCTGTTTTCCAAACAGTGTTTTGCTTTTCCAATAACAGGCTGTTTTTAAATCCATCTGATAGCAGTATTTTTCACACGTTGTATGTGCATTGCTTTACCAATGAGTGAAGTGACAGTTCAAAGCATGGACTGAACTATAAAGAGGACAACCTGTCCTCCAACTAATACGCTCGTATAGGTCGTTTGGTCCAAATCCCTTGAAATACGCCCCATCAGAGCGTATACTACAATTGCGCCCCATCGGCAAAAGGTTGTTTTTCATATTAATGTTTTGTACTCTTTTATTTGCACTGTGATTTGCGTTTCGTGTAGCTCAGTTGATAGATTATTGCGTTATACCTTGATATGCAATCATGCTAATCATGGGTTCGATCCCAGAGAACGGACGTGCACGTAAAATGTATATGCTCAATAAATCAAAATTTAGCATGATTTCTGTGAGGGCTAGGTTTAGGGGGTGGGGTTAGGTGTGGTCATTCGAACGAATAAGCCACCTAGTAAATATGTATGAATTACTGTGAGATTGGTGTAAAAAGACATTGCATTTAAATAAACGTGCGTTTTGATTGGTAATGACGTTATACGTCATTTCATGACGACAGACGCAACGCGATACTGTCATTATTTTTACCCCCGCTAGAGGCCACTTAACTTTAAAAACCACATTTATATACAGTTTATATTATTTATGATATAAAAGGGTATTCAGCTGAACTTATATCCATTCATTCATCCATTCGATGCAAAAAAAAAGAGGTTTTGAGAGCTTTAATTAAGGTAGTATAGTAAAGCACTATATATAGTATGTAATTACAATGTACTGTATTTATAATGTATATTATTATTAATGTACATACGTTATAATGTAATGTAGCTGATGTATTTGTTTGTTTCAGGCAAGACGAGCCATAAAAAAGCTTTGAGAAATTGGACAGAGATAAAACTGACATACTAAATTACAAATATTTATAATATTATTAATAATTCCATATGTTCGTGTCCAGAGCACATTGTTCCAAATTCCTGTTTCATGTTGTTGCTGGATGCAAGCTTCAATTTCGCCTTGAAAATCTAAATGCAGAGGCTCCTTCCTTACTGATCAGATTATTGCAGTCTTGGTTGACATTCACAATGTCCCCTCATTAGCCTTAAAAACCTTCAATCTGGGGAGATCAAGTAGCCCTATGGATCTTGTCATGATGATACCATGCACTTCAATGCTTATGGCCAACACTATAATGTAGTTTCATCATGAATGTCTACCAATTCAGTGAACTGATCTTTATTTTAAGAACTTAGTAATGCGTCTCAGTCAAGAACTTTTTCCACATAAGAAATGGGCTTTTCTGTTTATTTATGCTGTATACACAATCACAAAAATGTGCATTCTAAACATTATTTGTTAAATGATATTTGGTTTTTATAAATTCACACTGATGAAATGCCAATCTAAGTATACCACTTGTGAAAGCATTGTGCTAAATGTGCACTTGTAGTGTACTTCAAATCTTAAAATTATATGTTTAAAAAAAACTGCAGCTAATAAAATAACATTAAAATAAAAGGCCACTTAATTGTACATTTTCATGACAATATTTTATAACACACTTAAAGGGATAATTCACCCAAAAATGAAAATAACCCTCAAGTCATCCTAGGTGTGTATGACTTTCTTCTTTCAGACGAATATAATCGGAGTTCTATCAAAAAATGTCCTGGCATTTCCAAGCTTACGGTTTATAAAGTTTTAAATATGGATATTTTTTCTTACACAAACACATCATTTCTCTTCAGAAGGCCTTTATTAATCCCCCGGACACTTTTATGATGGATGGACACTTTATTGGACTTCTATTGGACTATTGAATCTCAAACCCCACTCACTGCCATTATAAAGCTTGGAAGAGCTAGGACATTTTTAAATATAACTCCCATTGTATTTGTCTGAAAGAAGAAAGTCATATAGGATGACTTGATGGTGAGTTAGTGAAATGTGACATGGGTTATTTTTCTTTTTTGGTAAACCATCCTTTAAAGTACTGGTTTAAAAACTGCACATTGTAATAATTTTAAATTAAACATTTTACTTCATAGTACATTTTAAATCATTGTTTTAATCATTTTTGACAATTTTATTGGGCTGACTAACATACTAAACTGCATGTAAAGAACCAGATTATAATTTAAAATGTATTGTGTTATTTTACATCACATTTAAATTGTATATATTTCCATTGCATCTAAATCGTTATAAATGTGTAATTACAAATATATTTAAATACATGACATACAAGTTTTAATAGAAATTACATTCAAGGATTAGTTCACTTTCAGAATAAAATTTTCCTGATAATTTACTCACTCCCATGTCATCCAAGATATTCATGTCTTTCTTTCTTCAGTCACAAAGAAATGTAGGCAAGTTTAACATTGCATATCGTCATAGTATATTTTAGTTTACCTTAATTGCTTCAGTACATTCAGCAGTACACTTCAACCCAGTACATTCAGCAGTACACTTCATATTACTAAGACATCGGTAAGAAAAAGGAAATTGTATATAAATAGAATTGTATTTAAAATAAATTTAAACTATGATACATTTTCATTAAAATGCAGTTGATTTGCAGTTACATTCATTGCACATAAAAGTGTCCAAAAACACTACATTCAGTTATTCTTTTAAAAAACTGTTTAAGTGTACTTCGTTTTCACAAGGGATTGTATGTTCAAAACAACTACATTTTGTGTACTTTTGTTTTCACAACATTGTAGATAGACAATAGTATCTGTGTGCTATGTATTTTTGCACTTATCGGAGTATCAACTCATTAACTTAGCAATATGCAAATGTCAGGTTTTATGAAATTTTATGGGTCTGTTAAGCTGAGGTCATATAAGCTGGCTCAAAATATCTCAACGGTAGGGGATGCCACAACTGCCAACTGCTTTTACCTCTTCTGTTGGAGTGTCTGTCATACCGGTTAAGAAAGGAAGATGTATGACAGATCAAGCAACTGCCTGTGGCATTTCTTAATTATTCCCTGTCTGCTACAGCAAATATGAGCAGGATCTCAGAGCAAACTGAAATATTTGTAGCAGACTGAATTAGGATGCAGTTAATGGAGTGGCTTTGCCCTTGTGAATGTTTGCAGTGTGGATTTGTCCCTTCTTCCAGGAAACTGGTCATGAATGTGAATGAAAGGAAATGAAAAGCTTTATGGACTGCATTTGTGGAATAATGTTGATTATTCCACAAATGCACAGACTGATCATTGCGCTTCATAATATACCTCAATATACTGTCAGTAGCTATGGGTATAAATTTTGTATTGCCTGTATGTTCTTTTTTATTATTATTATTCTTAAAATGCTAGTAGTCATGGACTATGACTTTATGCATCACCAAGGAACATGGTTTACGCTAAAAGTATTCTTTACTGTTCTACTTAAGAAAAAAAAAAGAAAGGAAAAGACTTTGAATGGCCTGAGGGTGAGTAAATTAACAGCAAATGTTCATTTTTGAGTGAACTTTCCTTTAATTATTGTGCAAAAACACATAAAATAATATTGATTTGCAACATTTAGAGTCTACGGAGCCCCTAAAGTATGGAGCCCCTAAAGGGTTATTGTGGTGGAAAAAAATCAGAGTGAGTGAAAAAATTTGGGGTAGGAGGAAAAAATATATTTTTTATTTTTTTGCGTTCTCTCTCCAAAACTTTTGCGTTTCCTCGAGAAACTTTGCATTCCCTCGCAAAACTTTTGCGTTCTCTCGCAAAATTATTTGCGTTCCCATGGAAAGCATTTGCGTTCTCTCGCAAAACCAGCTGAGGTCGGACAAACACTTCCTGTTTACTTTACAGCTTGTAGTGGTTTATACAGCTCCATAAGGTTCACAATGGAGCGGTTCATAGAGTTTTGTTTTGAACTTGGAGAAATAGTCAGTGCATGCTTATTACGGCACGTTTTGGGACATACTAAAACGCTTAATGTAAAACACTGTGTGAGAGCCGTGGGAACGGAGCGAGGCCGGTGGAGCACACTGCGCCATTCACCGGTAACGAGTCCCGCGAAGGAGAACTGAAGGAGGGACTGATGACAGTGTTGGACGATAGAGGACCAGGCTCGGACTTTATTTTGTGTTTTGGTCCTGTTTGTGTGCGACAGTCATCCACGAGTAGGGGCTGTCGTGGTCTTTTAGGTATATTTTATTATTAAAGTTTTGTTTGAATGTTCGCCGGTTCCCGCCTCATTCTTCCCGTGACTATAACGTTACACACTGGATACTGGATAACTAAATTCAGTACACGGATTACACACCATATTATTAAAGTAGACAGACAAGCAGAATAGCCCAGAATATGAACGTAACCTGGTAAACTGCACTTTAAGCGTAGGACTATCCCTCATAGAAAGAAGAGTTTTATTTTAAACTTGGACTCAAGTTCAAATAGGCTACAGTCAGCTTTGCCTATAGTTTAAGACATGGTTTTGGGACATTCTAAAACACTTAATGTGGATGTAGCTACTATAACAGTGACATTGGAGGCCCAATTCGTTAAGGCCTAATGAATACTATTAATGCTAATAAAAATTGTAATATTAATAACCTTATTAATAGCTATCAGTAAAGCAAATAGCCATAATAACAACGTTTCTCCCCCATTTAAAACCGTCAGGATATAGAAAGGATCCTTAGGGGAAGCTGGACAAAGACAGTAGGCTATATAGGGTAAAACCAAAATATGGTAAACAGTTTATTAATAGAATATAGCCTATTATGCACAGGAAAGCAGACAAGCCCAGAATAGCTAGAAAACAAGCCAAAACCTAATGTAAAGCGAAACTGGGCTCACGTACAGCTCTCTTTCATCACAAATCCAAATGTTTCCATATTCGCAATGTATTTGAAGAAAAAATCATAATGAACAAAAATGTGCCGCACTGGAGTCGTCCAACACTGTCATCAGTCCCTCCTTCAGTTCTCCTTCGCGGGACTCGTTACCGGTGAATGGCGCAGGTGCTCCACCGGAATCGCTCCGTTCCCACGGCTCTCACACAGTGTTTTACATTAAGCGTTTTAGTATGTCCCAAAACCGTGCCGTAATAAGCATGCACTGACTATTTCTCCAAGTTCAAAACAAAACTCTATGAACCGCTCCATTGTGAACTTATGGAGCTGTTATAAACCACTACAAGCTGTAAAGTAAACAGGAAGTGTTTGTCCGACCTCAGCTGGTTTTGCGAGAGAACGCAAATGTTTTGCGAGGGAACGCGAATAATTTTGCGAGAGAACGCAAATGTTTTGTGAGGGAACGCGAATAATTTTGCGAGAGAACGCAAATGTTTTGCGAGGGAACGCGAATAATTTTGCGAGAGAACGCAAATGTTTTGCGAGGGAACGCGAATAATTTTGCGAGAGAACGCAAAAGTTTTGCGAGGGAACGCAAATATCGTTGCGAGAGAACGCAAAAGTTTTGCGAGAGAACACAAAAAGTTTTGCGAGGGAATGCAAAGTTTCTCGAGGGAACGCAAAAGTTTTGCGAGAGAACGCAAAAAAATAAAAAATATATTTTTTCCTCCCACCCCAAATTTTTTCACTCACTCTGATTTTTTTCCACCACAATGACCCTTTAGGGGCTCCATAAGAGTCTGAAGCAAAGGAAGCTGTGAATTGGAAAAAAAGAGAAAAAAAAAGAAAAGGTATGTCACTTTAAAAAGAATGATTTGGGCTACTTTACAGCTCAATTCCTAAGGATATGTCGAATGGAAGTTCACTGATTCAATTTACAAGGTGTCACTTATTTTAGCTTTTATTTGTGTGCTTTTATCTACAGTGTCTTTGTTTGCTGCAATTAATTTTAAATAAGCAACATACACAACGTGTTGATGTATCATCTGTTTTTCATTCTTTGCATACAGACTGCAGGCAGAAACCTGATGTGATTACATGCACGGAAAACAAAAAAGCACAACATCTTTTTAATGTACTTTGCATTTTACGGTCTCACTGGCCCTGAAACTAAATTAGTGGCATGCGTTTGCACATTGATCTGAACTACATCAGTGGATCTGTATTAAGTATTCACACACACACACACACACACACACACACACACACACACACACACACACACACACACACACACACACAGAGACGCAGACGCAGACGCACACACACATGAAGATCTTTCCACAGCTGTACAAGAGCCAGTTTTCACTGAAGTGATTTTCTGGCAGCCAAATTATCCTGTCAACATTAGAAAGAAATAACAAATAGACCACTAGTGAAATTCTTTTGCAATTTTCTAATTTAAGACAAGTTGTTTTTTTTTGTTTTTCATCACAAACTATATTATCAGCATAACAAATTATCATTTTCAGAATGTCTTTTATTTTAAAACTTTAAAGTAAATTTTGAATCCCAGATTTTCAGTGTGATCTCAAACTTTTGAACTGCGCTGTATAAGACTGTCACATCTGTCTTCATCTAGCTCAGACTCGCCCTTACCAATCCATAGCACCATGACAACGGCATGAAATATGAATTGGTTGGATACAGTCTGCAGTATATAAAATGCTTTGCTCAGATCTGCAGGTCACTTAGGGATGCACACATAATCCTAAACCATCCTGAAAAAAAGTGTGAGGAGACACAATCAGCGCTTAAGTTCCCACAAGCTCCCACATTTATTCATCAAGTTTTGAGTAAATTGTTCATAATGGTCGGGTTTTCAAGTGGCCTGAAAAAATGCAAGAATTAAACTGTCAGGAGCATTTGTGGAGAATGTGAAAGTCTGACTCAATGTTAATTTCAGGGTTTACATAATTGATGGAGTCGAGGTGAAAGAGCATTTATCTTCAGATGGCTCTCTCCATCAGAAAATATTGTATATGTGCACTGCTTTCCCTATAGGGTCCCACTTCTGAATTAATAATGCCCAGAAAAAAACAACATAAAATATGTAAATAAAATGGTTTTTAGTGCATATCCATATCTCATATACTCACAAAAACATGTTCTTTTCATTTTGCATATGATAATTCTTGTTATTTTCACAGTTGTCGTCAAAGTGTGTAGCAGTTTTTGGGAGTTCAAAGCCTCTTTCATCTCTAGTCAAACAGAACTGTCTGCCCTGCATCTGAATATTGTTTATGAATGTCAATATCTCTCTCATTTGATGCTATCTATCTTCTACCATGGGGTTCTGCTGAAACATGGCAGTTATGCATAAATCTGAAGTCTGTTTTGATCACCTAAAGGTGACTGTTAATTGGCCACAGTGGCTACAGCTTATGTATTGACAGAGCTGATTATTAATCATAATAATCTATCATTTTTTTTCTTAAACCTGAAGAAGAAGAAGAACGTTTATAATGACTTGCAGAAATAGTTCACCCCAAAATGAAAATTCCATCATTACTCACCTTAATGTCATTCTGAACCCTTGCTGTATGGCTTTCTTTCATCTGTGGAATGCAAAAGGAGACATATATATATATATATAATACTGGTCTTTTCCCCCTTGTACCTTCAATGGGACACAAAAGTGCCATAGAATAAAATAATATATTTTAGGAAGCTATTTATATGATTCCTGCCAAGTATTTTGAAGTCATGCAATCCCTTGTGAAAAAGAAGTAGACTTTAGAATACTTTTTAAAAGAAAGAAAAAAAGAAAGAAAAAAAATCTTTAACGGAGTTACTTAATATTTACCTCATGGTAAAGTAAAATATACTTTAATGTACATTTGTAAACTTTAAACTTGTATGTTGTGTATTTAAATATTTAAATATATTTGTAATTACACATTTTGCAATGATGAAGATGTAATTTGCAATTGAAAAAATCTGTTTTAACTTAAAAACTTAAATTTTCTGCCCTAAAATAAATATAATCAACCATCTTAAAATTCATCTTAATCTGATAAGTTAATGTAAATAAAAATGTTGCCATGACTTACCTGTTTATTTTATATATATATATATATATATATATATATTAACTTTAAATATAACATGGCATAACACACTGCTGTTAAATTATAATCAAATACTTTACGTGTGCTTTAGCATGTCAAACACATCAAAATAAGCTTACTTCTAACAAAATATTATTAAAATATACTGATTTTAAAAGTGTACTTAACTGTGTTAAGAAACATTTGAAAGTTAAACTCTTTAAGTACACTTAAATGGCCTTTTATAATATTATATCTGCAAGTTCAGTTTTAAATATATATATATATATATATATATATATATATAGATAGATAGATAGATAGATAGATAGATAGATAGTTAAAATCTGAAGTACACTGTAAGAGCACATTCAATACAATTAAATTTGCTATTTTCCACAAGGGATAGGTTTTTGTTACAAGCAAACTAATATTGAAGTCATTATTGACAGATAAGCTTCACCTCCAGTGGGCGGAGAACCACTGAGAAGATGATCAGTCACTTATTTTTTATGCTGTTCCTCACACAACAACCATATGGCTTCATAATCCTTGGAACATTAAGCACAAATAAAGTTGAGAATAAGTATCTTGTTCTTGAAGAATCTGAAAAAAAAAAAAAAAAGGAAATGTATAAATGTTGTTTTTGTTTATGGGGGTTGCAGGAGTTGATGGGGGGGACTCATTTAGATGAAATTATGAAAGGCAGGGGCGACTGTTGATTAGAACACAGCACAAGAGGTTTCTGAGGAGGTGCTTGAAGCTCCAATGGGTCCAATCTTAGTCATCACACTGATGGGGCTCTCGTATGAGTGGACTGACATAAGAGGAAGTTCTGGCACCCACTTCCTGTTAGTCACCAGCAGCCCCCTCTTTATCTAACCTAAGAACACCTACTCACAAACACTTCAGTGAACATAAATCAACAAAAAAAAAGTATCAACCCCTCGCAAAAACACACTTTTATCTCAGTAAGGGCCCATTTACACCTGCACGGCAAAATAAATAAAAATAAAAATAAATAATAAAATCTTAAGTATTTTTTTTCCAGGTAAATATTTAAACATAATTAAAACAAGATATATTTGTATCAGAGAATATGTACAAAATGAAGCTTTTAATTGAAAATTTTGAAATGAATTAAGAAAACTAGAGCATGGAGCTTGTAACATAAGGTTTTGAGTCCTTGTCTTGAATCCCAGGGAATGCACTGTAAATTGCTTCAGATTAATGCATTGTCAAATGTTAATATACATTTCCTCTAAGGTTTGGGGTCAGTAAAATTTTTTTTGACTTTGTCTCTTATGCTCAACAAGACTAAAATTTATTTGATCAATAATAATAATAAAATAAAACTGTAAAACTGTTTTCTGTTTTTATATATTTTACATCTAATTTATTAATGTAATGCAATGCTGAATTCTTATTATTTTAAAGTATTATTTTAAAATTTATCATTAAATAAAAAAAAAAATTGTGTAACTTTATAATGTATTTACTGTCAATTTAATGCACCCTTGCTTAATAAAAGTATTAGTTGAAGTGTAAATGAAATTAAAATGAAAATGAAAGCATTTGATCCATATGGATTTGATTTGAGTTGCATTTGTAGTGTAAACACTAATGTGTCCTGATGTGTCCTGGACAACAGCATCATTCCAGCATGACAAAGGTTTCTAAAAATACTCATTTTATGTAAAAAAATATTTATTTATTTTTTCCTTTTGATTTTAGGGTGAAATATGACCCAGTCATGCTCTTTCTGAGTTTCAACCGTACACAGTTTTTTTTTCTATTGTGACGTTGAGCTGACTTGATCTTCTGGGTGGAGAATAAGAATGTTGTACTCTGTGTTTGGAAATGGTAGAGACACATGTGGCTTCCTTGCAATCGTAGTGTAAGCACTAATGTATCCTGATGTGTCCCAGATGATGAAGGAATGCTTACTCACCTAACATGCAATCGTTCTGCAAAAACAAACACTTTAAACTTTTGTGAGCTTTTGAGAACAAGAAAACAACTGTCTGATTGATAAAAATATCTCATGGAACACCTTTATTATGCCTGACTGTGTGAAGCACATCCAAAGTTCAGTTATCACAGGTTCCCCTGTTTCAAAAACATCACATGTGAAGTGATTCTTTATTCTAGCTTCATTCATATATATATATATATATATATAATATATATATATATATATATATACACTGTGTATTGTGGCATCGTGAGAGATAGGGTATCACCAAAGTGTGGGTTGCATCACAAATCAAGTCCAAGCTGAGATCAAGCCAAGCAAGTTTTTTTTTTTTTTTTAATCATCAACTCCAAACTCCAAAACTCACAACAGAGGGAAAAAAACTCAGCCAGCTTCTCTCAACACACCCAAACTAACTTTTTTCCTTCACTCACAACAGCTGTGCCTCCACCTGTCCATCTGTTACTAGCCTAGAAGGTAATTATGAAGGGTCTCCAATGCACATTTGACTCCTAAACATTTCTTTTCTAATGTGGAGTCATTTTTCTCATGTTTTGCTAACGTACTGCTTATATAAAGAACTGAATGTTCCTCTCCCTCTTGCGTTTGGGATAATACTGCCCCAAGACCAACCTCTGATACATCCCATGTGTACTATAAAAGGCTTCTTTAAAATCAGGTGCCACCAAGACAGGATGAGACGTTTAGTTGTGCAAATGATTCCTTTGCCTTTTCAGACCATTTCCCCATCTTGGAATTTGTTTTAATTTCTGTAAGGGAGCTACCAGACGAGCAAAGATAGGGACTTAACTTGGGTCTTTTGTGGATGGCCTAGAACAGTCTTGTATGGCATTGATTTTGGGCTTTTGGGGTTTAAACTAGACCTCGTCCTGTGGTGTATCCCAGGTAGTTTGTTTCACTGAAGGCACACCTCCCTTAGTGAATCCAATACTTTCTGAACTTGCATTAAGTGGGTCTCCCAATCCTGGCTATACACCACCACATTATCTAAACATGTTGCAGAATAATTTTGATGAGGTCGGAGGATGTTTTCCATCAGCCTCTGAGAATTCTCTGGTGCCCCGTGCAGGCCAAAGATAGACAAACATAATGGTATAGGCCCTCTGGGGTCTTTTCCTTGGATGTTGAAGAAAGGGGAACTTGCCACTATCCTTCGTTTAAATCAAGGCTGGTAATAAATTTGGCCTTTCCCCCGATCAATCAACTGATATTCAAGTGGCATAGGATAAGGACCAAACTATGACACTTCATTCACTTTCATTAGATCATTACAGAATCTTATTGTTCGATCTGGCTTGGGAACCAGCACGATAGGGCTCAACCAGGCACTCTGTGATTCTTCAGTGATCCCTAGTTTTAACATTTTTCTTATCTCCTCTTTGATAGCTTCTCACCAAGCATCAGGGACCCTGTATGGGCACTGGTTCATGACCTTGCCACCACTGAGGAACCTGGTAACTGTAGTTGGGACCGGGAGGCCATCTTGGTTTGTAGTCCCCATGCTGGCACATTCCTTCCCTATATGACACTATATATATATATATATATATATATACATATATATAGATATATATATAGATATATATATCTATATACATACATATACTGCCAGTCTATTCAGACTGGGATGTTCCACCAAATTCATTCCACAAACAGAGCACAACCTGCTTTAGGTTATTTTCAAGAACCTCAGGAGGTCAGCAAGGAATCTACAGGAAAAGTTAATGTAAATGTGCATCAATCAAACATTAGAAAGGGACAAATTTGGTCTACAGGGAATTCCCTTAATTTAGAATTTACATACAGATCATCCCTATAGCTAATACATAAAAAAGTATTGTATAATATGATAAGAGATGGAACGATTCATGTATTCGTACCGAACCGTCATGGTACAGACATATCATATGCCATGTACATAAACTGACAGTCACCACTGATAAGTTACTACTAAATACTCGTAAAAAGAGCTATACAAATAAACTTGAATTGAAAACTTGAATTGAATCTCGCCCGCAGCAATGCAACGCTGTGTCATAACCGACAACAGAAGAACAGCAAATGCCAAGAGTTGCGCCCTTGAAAACAAAGCCCACTAGACAGTGACCATGTGTTGACTCTGAATGCGTCTCTCACAGACTGGCAAAGGTAACGTATCTGAATGCTAAACGATTATTTATTATGTAAGAGCAGAATCAACTTTAAACACTTATTGTCTTATTAATAATGCATCACTTTATAAAGGTCTGCTTTTATTTGTGTACACTCACAATGAAAACAAAACATTGTGCTTTTGTAAAATCAAGAAACAAATAGGATGTTGCTTTCGGCCATTTGAGTTTCCTTTCTGTGAACAGATTAATCCTGTCACAAAAATTAACTGAAACTCAGCATATATAGGTTACGTTACATGTCGTAATGTTGTTGTTTTTTCCCCTTGTTTATCTGTAAACTAAATCAAATATATTTCAAGAATTTATTCCTTGTATGTATATATGTACTGCAGATTACATATTTAACATAATTTAATAATATTTTGTATTTTCACATCTAGGTGGAAAAAATAGTAATTTGTACTACTGTCTTTTCATAATAAATGAAAAGAAACCCAGCATGGTAGATTTTTTTTTTTCCTGTTTTACCTAAATCGTATCGAACCGTGACCCCTGAACAGAGGTATGTAACAAACCGCGACATCTGTGTACCATTCCACCCCTAATATATATATAATATATATATATATATATATATATATATATATTCTTGAAAAAGTAGTTTACTTAATTGTATTGTGTCATGGTTTCGGTACCCCGTTTCCCCTTCGGGGGGTCGGGTGAATGACTTCTACCATCAATACCATGACTGATGTGAGACCCTTGAGCAAGGCACCAAACCCCCAACTGCTCCCCGAGTGCCTCAGCAAAAATGGTTGCCCACTGCTCTGGGTGTGTTTGTGTGTGTGTTCACTACTCACTGTGTGCCAGCTGTGTATGCACTTGGATGGGTTAAATGCAGAGCACAAATTCCGAGTGTGGGACACCATACTTGGCTTCAAATCACGTAACTTTCAATTTCACTTTCAATAATTAATCTCTGGCTAATTTGGTTCTCCATGCAGATTTGATTAAAATATCTGTTTTTGCCGAGAGATCCAGGGTAACTTTGTTGTAGGCTGGCCAACAAATATATGGGGTCTTTAAAAAAGTCTACCATATTCCAGGACATCTTTATTTATTCACCCTCATGTTGTTGTAAACTGGCATGACTTACTTTTTTTTAAAAAAAAGATGATATTTTAAATAATGTCTCCACTGTTTTTGTGCATGTAGTGAAAGTCTAAAACAACACTGACTTTTATTCAATTAACAAATGAACCATTTACTTAATCACCCAGTTCACTATAAAAGTATGAAGCAATATCATTATTTTTATTTTTATTTAAACACTATGGAGTGGTTATTTTAGACTGCATGACAGTTATCTTTGATTTCCAGAGAGATCATAGACTGGATTTTGCCTTGTGAAATGCCGCCTCTGCCTTTTTTTATTTTTTTATTTTTTTTGCAAAGCCTTTTTTTTTCCCATCCGTACCTTATATCAAGCCTTTTCTTTTTCCCCACACATTTATATTACAGCTCACTGTGACTCATCACCTGGAGGGGATAACAGCGATAACCTGAGTCACATTCCCAGAGTTTCATACAAAACAGTCAATATATGCAAGTACTAGTTTTCTGACATATATGTATGTAATATATAATCACAGAATAATTCATGAAGTATTATCATGCTGCCTTGGATCTGGCTCACTGATTTTTATGCACACTGTTAAACACAAACCCTCAATTTAGTTTTTCTTGGTTGCAGTGTTTTGTGGACAGCAAATATCAGAATCAGAATCAGAAACAGATCCAACTTAATCCAACTTAATATTATTCACTACTGCATATGCAAAAGACAACTTCGATTCAATTCTGGCAGGAGATGTTGAGATTCTTTGCCATAAGCAAAGCAGTAATAAATATGAATATAATTAATCTTTTTAGGGGAGTTTCAGAATTTCGGCCCAGATTAATATGTCTAATTGATGTATGTGATGTAAACAAGGTGTAATGTGTCAATATACCCATGCAAAGGAAGTACACTTCTAAATAAGAGTACTTAATACAGAAACAAATATACTTTAAAAGAATATACTTAAGTGTGAGCTTAATGTTTTCAGACACTTAATCGCATATCAATTAAATGAAAATATTTAATAGTTTAAATTTACTTTAAATTAGCTGATGAACTTTAGCCTTAAGTCACTTCAATTCTGTTATCTTTAAAATATGGTTAAAGTGTACCGTATGTACTGACAAGCATTTAAGGTAAACTGAAATATACGTTAATGTAATTTCTATTAAAACTCGTATGTATTTAAATTTATTTCTACACCTTCATAAGGATGAAGCTGGAATTTAGAATTTAAAATATGTTCACTCGGAATGTAATACTGAATAACAAACTACAGTTCAAATTCAAATCATGTACTTTTTTATGTGCTCTATCAAAATAAGTGTACTTTAAAGCACAGCAATTGATTGTTAAAATATAATAATTTGAAATGTACTTTTAAGTATTTTAAACTTAAATTTAATTTATTGCGAAGTGCACTTTTTAAAAGTGTATTTACTGTAAGTGTGTTAAGAAACATAGCGCCTGTCCCAATACTCACACTTGAGGACTTTACACTTGACCACTTTATTACATGACCTATTGTCATGGTCAGGTGCAGTGAAGGAGAAATGTAGCTGGTTCTAGCTGCAGCAGTTTTATTAATACTCTTAAAAAAGTTTCATTAAAATAAATAAATAAATGACAAGGAAGATGAAGATGAGAACAGAACATAACCCTCAGTTTCTGTTGTTCATGTTCTATGTACAAAAGAACACACAAGCAAAGGCAGGTAAGCTTAATTAATTATCCAATGAGTAACCAAGGAAACTAAGTCAAACATCTCACAAATAGTTACACATTTTATTTATCTGTTAGAACTTTTATGTCATTTTGTCTGCTGGATGTTTCCGTGACCTTAATTATATGATGTCATTACATTGCTGTCATGACGCCAGCCAATCACTGCATTGATGAACATGGTTTTGAGTATCGATTTATATGCCCTTTGCAATGAACATGACAACATGGAGTTATCTCAGACAAAAACCCAAGAAGATTTTTCCATTGGCATTAGGATTATTGAAGAAAATAAGATGCGTGACCAACAAAAATTGTCATCTTACATATTTTTTTATCATGAAAATATTCATAAATTTTACTTTTATGAATTCTGAAGTCTCGTACCTTCGCAAAATTGAAATTGAGCCACTGATGTCACATGGACTGTTTTACTGATGTCCTTACTATGTTTCTGTACCTGGGAACATTACAGTTGTGTTGCTGTCTATGGAGGGTCAGAGAGCTTTCCGATTTCATCAAAAATATCTTAATTTGTGTTCTGAAGATGAACAAAGATTTTACGGGTTTGGAATGACATGAGGATGAGTAATTAATGACAGAATTTTCATTTTGGGTTGAACTATCCCTTTAAGTTTCTCACAACGCTTTTTAGATTTTATTTAAAACATTAGAATATCTGTCAGGAGTGCTATTATAATCACAATCAGGCTGTAAAAGTGGTCTACCTGTTTGCTGTGATGGCGTTTAATGTCCCAGACAAGCTCTAATCCTATTTAGACCACACTTGGGTATTACAGATGTACTTTATGTCATAGACTAAAATGTAAAATATCTTGAGCCTGTGTTTACTACAGACCTTATTCAGGATGATGGAAACAAAAGTGCTAAAATATTCATCCTTTCCTCTGTTTTGACCCACAAAAAAAAAAATAATAAATAAATAAATAAATGTCATCCCTGTAGCACTGTAATTTTCATATATCTTGAAGGATATTTGGCAATTCTGCCTTAACAGAAAGAGCCAATATTATCAGTACAGGAAGGGGCCGAGCAGCAGGTGGGTATCATAGATCTACAGCAATCTTTAAAAATGCAGAAGATACCATTAGCCTAGTTTTAAATTAGCTCCCAGCCTGAGGGGCCTGGAATAAGAAGTCCATTGGCTCAGGGTTCATGAAGCATCTACAGGGAGTTAATGTATGCTGGACTACTGTCCAATCCACCAAATCGAATCCAGAGCCATCAATAGGGCCATTACTTTAGCACCTCTTGCAAGAAGTGATAAAATATATACCTTCAATCAATGCAAGGCACTTTTGATAAAACCATCTGCCAAAATTTACATGTATTGTAAATATTACTTGGAATACTGGCATGTCAGTCCTGAAATGTAAGGGTATAATGAACCATTCTTCAAAAGGAAACACCTCCAGTTTTGTTTTGTTTTATTTTATTTATTTATTTTTTTACATCAGGAGCAAAGTTTAGGATGCATCTAACTCTGCAAAATCCATCCAAGAAAATCATTAAGTTATAAAATATTGAAAAACATCAACATGTCAGATATAATCAAACTGCATGTAATGTGACCTGAGATTCAAAAGCTATTGACATTACAAGTTATATCTGGTAAACAGTACAGTAGGTTTTGCAATGATTGATGCTCATGCCCATTCCATCTGTTCAGATTATTGCTTTCCAGTCAATATAACCTATAATGGGTACTTCACACAAATGGTAGGAACTGTGCATTAACACACCCACAGTTCAATGAAAACCTTCATATAAAAAAAAAAGCTTTAAAATGACTGTGTGTGTGGGATGCTGATCAATTTGGACAAATGTGCTTTATTAAAGAGGTCATATTGTGTAATATACTGTAATTTTCAGAACTCAAAACTCCCTTCTCAGTCAAAAAAGACATTTACTAAAACAAAGTTCCCAAAACTTCAAAATGAGTCATCACATACCACACACATAAATAAATGAGGAAAAAACAAAACAAATGATTTGAAAAATATTTCGTATTTGAATTGCATATGAAATTTCCATCCATTTACAGTTCACAGTTTTACTATAAACAAATAAACTTATTGTTATATATACACACACACACACACACACACACACACACACACACACACACACACACACACACACACACACACACACACACACACACACACACACACACACCGGCCACTTTATAAGGTACACCTATTCAATTGCTTGGTAACACAAATTGCTAATCACATCACAATCCAACTCAATGCATTTAGGCATCTAGATGTGGTAAAGACGACTTGCTGAAGTTCAAACAGAGCATCAGAATGGGGAAGGAAGGGGATTTAAGTGACTTTGAACGTGGAATGGTTGTTGGTGCCGGACGGGCTGGTCTGAGTATATCAAAAACTGCTGATCTACTGGGATTTTCACACACAACCATCTCTAGGGTTTACAGAGAATGGTCTGAAAAAAAGAAAATATCCAGTGAGCGGCAGTTGTGTGGACAAAAATGCCTTGTTGGTGTCAAAGGTCAGAGGAGAATAGGCAGACTGGTTAGAGATGAAAGAAAGGCAACAGTAACTCAAATAAGCATTCGTTACAACCAAGGAATGCAGAATACCATCTCTGAACACACAACACATCGAACCCTAAAGCAGATGGGCTACAGCAGCAGAAGAGTGCTGAAACACACCGGGTGCTGCTCCTGTCAGCTAAGAAAAGGAAACGGAGGCTACAATTCGCACAGGCTCACCAAAATTGACAAAGAAGATTGGAAAAACATTGCCTGGTCTAATGAGTGTCGATTTCAGCTGCAACATTCAGATGGTAGGGTCAGAATTTGGTATAAAGAACATGAAAGCATGGATCCATCTTGCTTTGTCTCAGCAGTTCAGGCTGGTGGTGGTGGTGTAATGGTGTGGGGGATATTTTCTTGGCACACTTTGGGCCCCTTAGTACCAAATGAGCGTCGTTTAAACGCCACAGTCTACCTGAGTATTGTTGCTGACCATGTCCATCTTTTCATGACTACAGTGTACCCATCTTCTGACGGCTACTTCCAGCAGGATAATGCACCATGTCACAAAGCTCAAATCATCTCAGACTGGTTTCTCGATGAGTTCACTTTACTCAAATGGCCTCCACAGTCCCCAGATCTCAATCCAACAGAGCAGCTTTGGGATGTGGCTTAACAGAAGATTCGCGTCATGGATGTGCAGCCGACAAATCTGCAGCAACTGCGTGATGCTATCATGTCAATATGGACCAAAATCTCTGAGGAATGTTTCCAACACCTTGATGAATCTATGCCACGAAGAATTAAGACAGTTCTGAAGGCAAAAGGGGGTCCAACCTGGTACTAGCAAGGTGTACCTAATAAAGTGGCCACTGAGTGTGTGTATATATATACACTCAGGATTATTAGGAACACCTGTTCAATTTCTCATTAATGCAATTATCTAATCAACCAATCACAGGGCAGTTGCTTCAATGCATTTAGGGGTGTGGTCCTAGTCAAGACAATCTCCTGAAACTCCAAACTGAATGTCAGAATGGGAAAGAAAGGTGATTTAAGCAAATTTTGAGCGTGGCATGGTTGTTGGTGACAGGCCGGGGCCGGTGGTGAGTATTTCACAATCTGCCTCAGTTACTGGGATTTTCACGCCACAACCATTTCTGGTTCTGGGTTTACAAAGAATGGTGTGAAAAGGGAAAAAACATTCCAGTATGTGGCCAGTCCTGTGGGCAAAAATGCTTGTTGATGCTAGAGGTCAGAGGAGAATGGGCTGACTGATTCAAGCTGAATAGAAGAGCAACTTAAACTTTGACTGAAATAACCACTCGTTACACCACGAGGTATGCCAGCAAAGCATTTGTGGAAGCCACAACACCACACAACCTTGAGGCGGATGGGCTACAACAGCCCGAGAAGAACCAACCACTGGGTACCACTCATCTCCACTACAAATAGGAAAAATAGCTAGGCTACAGTTTGCACGAGCTCACCAAAATTGGACAGTTGAAGACTGGAAAAATGTTGCCTGGTTCTGATGAGTCTCGATTTCTGTTGAGACCAATCAGATGGTGATAGAGTCAGAATTTGACATAAACAGATGAGAAACATTGGACCATCATGCCTTGTTACCACTGTGCAGGCTGCTGGTGGTTGGTGTAATGGGTGTGGGGGATGTTTTCTTAGGCACACTTTAGGCCCCTTAGGGGCCAATTGGGACATCGTTTTTTAATGCCACGGCTACCTCTGAGCATTGTTTCTGACCATGTCCATCCCTTTATGACCAACATGTACCCATCCTCTGATGGCTACTTCCAGCAGGAGAATGCACCATGTCACAAAGCCGAATCAATTTCAAATTGGTTTCTTGAACATGACAATGAGTTCACTGTAATAAAATGGCCCCCACAGTCCACCAGATCTCAACCCCAAAGAGCATCTTTGGGATGTGGTGGGAACAGGAGCTTCTTGCCCTGGATGTGCATCCTACAAATCTCCATCAACTGCAAGATGCTATCCTATCAATATGGGCCAACATTTCTAAAGAATGCTTTCAGCACCTTGTCGAATCAATGCCACATAGAATTAAAGACAGTTCTGAAGGCGAAAGGGGGTCAAAACAGTATTAGTATGGTGCATTCACAATCTGCAGAATTCTGATGAACTTCACCTGTCACCACCAATCTAATCAGAGTATAAGCCACCTACCCATCTCCACCGCAGTGTCTGGTCTTGTTGTTCAATACTGTGCTTCAGTTTACCTGCTACTTACCTGTTCTAACTATCTATTCCTTGAATCCTTCCTAGTCATCTGCCGTGATCATCATCTATATTATATATATATATATAAATAAATATAAGATATATATCTATATATTATATATATATTTTATATATATATATATAATCTTTTATCATACATATTGCCCTCACATGTGTAGTAACCAGTCTTTATGTCTTAAAGTCCAGCAGCAGAAAATGCAACCATTTAATTCAAAAGGTCAAACAACGGGTGGGAACTGTGGTGTAAAACTAAATTACAAAGGCGTTCGTTTGGTGCAGGAACCAAGGAAACCTTGACTAACATTATAACGCTCCAACCGCAGTGTATGGTCTGTTGTTCAATACTGTGCTTCAGTTTACCTGCTACTTACCTGTTCTAACATTATTCCTTGAAATAACTTTCATAGTCATATGCCTGTGTCATCATCATCACGATATATAATATATCTATATATATCTGCAGCGAACGCGTGAGCTGAAAACAAAAATTGTCCGAATAGGTGGGATGGCGCGCGAAAGTGCTCTGAAGGCTAATGTTTTTCCCACGCAGGCAAAAAGCGGTGTAAAGAGTAGGGAAGTGAAAAGAATCTAGTGCCGGGAAAATAGCAGCAAGAATTAACGGCACGACTCGATGAGCGCAAACGGGTTGTAGTCCATACCTAATTGAGTCTCTAGCAAGGTTACCTAATATTTGGCCCTGAGTGTGTGTATAGATATACACTCAGGAGTATTAGAAACGCCTGTTCAATTTCTCATTACTGCAATTATCTAATCACCAATCACATGGCGTTGCTTCAATGCATTTAGAAGTGTGGGTCCTAGTCAGGACAATCCCTGAACTCCAAAACGAATGTCGAATGGGAAAGAAAGGTTGATTTTAAGCAATTTTGAGCGTGCCTGGTTGTTGGTGACAGACGGGCCGGGCTGAGTATTTCACAATCTGCTCAGTTACTGGGATTTTCACGCACAACCATTCTATATGTTTACAAAGATTTTTTTGAAAAGGGAAAAACATCCATTTTTGGCAGTCGCTGTGGGCAAGAGTGTCCCTTGTTGATGC
This sequence comes from Cyprinus carpio, assembly GCF_018340385.1. NCBI lineage: Eukaryota > Metazoa > Chordata > Actinopteri > Cypriniformes > Cyprinidae > Cyprinus > Cyprinus carpio. The sequence continues at coordinate 21,810,660 of NC_056616.1, read as the reverse complement.
TAGAGGTCAGAGGAGAATGGGCTGACCTGATTCAGCTTTCGAATAGCAACTTTGTGAGAATAACCAACTCGTTTACACCAAGGTAGCTAGCAAAGCATTTGTGAACTGCACACCCACAACCTTGGCTGGGATGGGCCACAACGAGCAGAAGACCCCACCGGTACACTCATCGCCACTACAAAAGAAAAAAGAGCGACGTTAGCACAGCTCACCACAAATGGCATTTGAAGACTGGAAAAATGTTGCATGGTTCTGACGAGTCTCGATTTCGTGCTGAGACTCAGATGGTAGAGTGATAGCATGACATAAACAGAATAGACAGAGATCCGTCATGCCTTGTTACCACTGTGCAGGCTGGTGGTTGCGGTGTATATGGTGTGGGGATGTCTTTCTTGGCCACCCTTTAGGGCCCCTTAGGCCAAATGGGCATCGTTTAAATGCGACGGCCTGACCTGAGTATTTTTCTTTGACCATGTCCGGCCCTTTATGACCACCATGTACCCATCCCAGATGGCTACTCTGCAGCTGTCGAATACACCTGTGACAAAGCTCGAATCATTTCAAATTTCGTTTCTTGAACATGACTATGTAGTTAACTGGTATTAAAACAGAGCGGCACAGCCATTCATATCTCAAGCGCAATAGAGTGTCTTTACGATGTGGTGGAAACCGTAGCTGCACGCCTTGATTGCATTCTGCAAATCTCCATCAACCTGCAGGTGGCTATCCTGTAATCTGGGCCAACATTTCTACGAATGCTTGGATCACCTTGTCGAATCAATGCACGATAGAATTAAGACGGTCTGAAGGTGAAAGTTTATTGACACAGGGCTAGTAGGCTTTCATTGAGAGAGATATGTAGCAACCAGATGACGGCAAACATAGTCACTGGGCAATGTAATCAAGTATGAAGCTGCCTATTCATCTCAGTGGTATGTCCTGCGCTTGTTTGTCCTGCACGCATTTCATTGATATGGATTTATGCTAAAAGAGGTGAGAAAGAAAAATAGTCACAGACTACCAAAGAGCACTGCGGGTATATGAATGACTATTATTATTATTTAATAAATTATTTTATTATATTTAAATATTCTCTCTCTCTTAATATTGTTTTAAGATATATCTATATATCTATAATTATGTAAAATATTATTCTTATTTATCTTTTAAATAATTGGTTGCTCTCCATGAAAGCACTTGTCAGATATGGATTTCTGCTAAAAGAGGTGAGAAAATCGCCCCAGACTACCCGCAGAGCACTGCGGGTTATATTGAAATTGAATAGTGAATGTAGATTTATATATAGAAGTATTTTACCTTATATTTAAAGCCTTCTAATCTCGTCTCTAAGACGTTGTTTAAGGTAATGTTTAGTATATATGATATATAATATGTAAAATATTTATTCGAAGTTAATTATTTACATAGATAATTTAATATTTATCAAAATTACAATCCAGCAGCGGATAGTAAGTGAGTAATAAAAATTGGAAGTTATTTTGCATCTCTTTATATGGAGTTAATAAATCTTGATTCAAAAAAGACTGAAATCATTAAGCTGCACCACGTTTTCACTGTTCTGGAACTAAGGAATGTTAAAAATTAAATTAAATAAATTAAAATACGTAAAATTTAAATAAATTAAATTAAATCTAAATAAATTAAATTAAAATTAAATTAAAATGTAATGTAATTAGTAATTAATTCATTAAATTAAAAATTACAAATTGTTTTTATAAAAAATAAGACGATGAGTTCAATGATCCCACTAATCCATAAGCAGTCTACATCTATATGTTGTTTTTACATTTTAAATGGTGTTTATTTTTTAGAATGCTAGTGTATGCATTTGTTACATTTGTGGATTATTGTATGAAACATGTACGTGCTGAACCACACTTACGTTGTTGGCTTATGAATATAGTAAGATTACATTGGTAATTCAATGTAGAGAAGGTAAAGGTAATTGGTTTATGGGATGTGTACTGTAAATCAGATTTTTTTTTTGTTTTTGTTTTTTTGTATCTGCCATTGGCTGGGGCAGGATTTAATAAAGCATATAACATGTACCATCTCAGCTGTGCGATTACTTCAAAAATCCCAGTATGTAACATGCTGATCTTTGTCACTTTAGAGTGAATAAATAAAATAGTGGAATTTGTGCTTGCTTGGATTCTTGCGTGTCATATCCTCCAAACCACAGCCGTCATCTACGGAGTGTCGCATTTAGATGAAAACACAAAACAAACTAGGAAAGAAATGCTAAAAAAAGTGTGGGTGACAAAAAAAGAAAACTAATTGTGTACCCTGAGATAAATTTTCTTGCCATCAAAGGAGCACCAACAATATAGAGCTTAAAATTAGCTATCTTCTCCATACATACTGATAGCTGGCTTCACATGAAATTCAGTGTATTAAGGACTCAAATGTAGTGAAATACATCAAAATGATTTAACAAACATTTTCACATACACTTGGATTTTTTTATGGTATTAAACTGCTTTAAATGAATGGATGTTAGATGACAATGGTTGATGGGTCTGTTAAAAAAAAAAAATGGTTTTTTAAAGGAGACATCGGAGTGCCCATTTTTCACAAGTTGGTATGACTCTTCCAGGGTCTTACATTAGAATATTTGTAAACATACTTTGGTTTAAAATTCTTCAATGGTTGTGTAAAACGACACCCTTTTTACCTTGTCAAAAACAGCTCTGTCCACAGCGACTCGTCTCGTGTATGGAGTACAACAGACTCTTTCAAACGTCTTATTGACTTTTAGTTGCGCTGCATTTATTTTAGATATATTGAATGAATATATTAATCAGAATATAAAAAATTTCAATATAAAATCTGACAAGAACACAGATTTAAAAAACACAGAGTTAAGAGCATAAAAATCCAATGCGTGACAGTGTAGCGTTTTTGATGCTCAGGCTGCAATATGGATTTTGGATGCCTGTCACTACATGTTACAAAATACTGTAATCAAATCATCTGTGTCAGCAAACATCTGTGGAGCCCTGTGGGCAAAAAAGAGAGACCAATCAATCTAGACACTCTCTAAAAATTTGAAGAGCTCAGAACTAAAAGCATACCGGAAAAAAACAAAACAAAATGATAACTCTCACAAAACAGATGCCATGCAACAAAACAATAAACTTTCTAATCTGAAGAGAAGAGCAATACATGTAGTCCCGCCCCCATACACTGCCTCACCCTCTGTGTGTGGTTTCAGTAACCCGATCGCAAAATGTTTTAGGATACTTTAATATGACAAAAACGAACTAAAAAAAAAAAAAAAATTATCAGAAAAAAAATAACAACATTTCAAAAAATACCCCTCTACAACAATCATCTAAAAAAAACTAAAAAGGCTGAATTATGCATGCCAGGCCAGTAGTTGGCGGTGTCACCTTGCGTGAATGTGGATATACCTATTGACGAAATACGTAAAATGCGTGCACATGACTGCACAGTTTCCAAAGATTTGCATTTTTGTATTTCTGCCATATGTGCATTAACTGACAGTCACCACTGATAAGCTACTACTAAATATATTGTAGAAACTTAATTTTCTGTAAAGTTGCTTTGCAACGATTTGTATCATGAAACGCGCTATACAAATAAACTTGAATTGAAATTGAACTGAATTCATTTACCTGACAGTGGTGTTTTAGGCACCTGAATATAGGCACTTTGAAACCTGAATACTGGTTTCAAAGTGCAAGTTTTTGAAAACCACACCATTATCATCTCTGTGTAAACTAGGATTTGGGAAAGTGATGACATCATGCACATACATGTTACATGTTCGGTCTATAGGTATGTGCACAGATGTGTAGTAATAGTAGCTGTGCATAGACACTTAGTATTAGTGACATTGCCAACTACTGGCCTGGCATGCATAGTACAGCACTGTTTAGTCATTTTGGCAGATCCGTGTGAACAGGAATTGACAAAGCTGTCGTCTGTAAACAAAACCAGGAGAACTGGCCTCCGACTGAGACTGGTTTCTCCCAAGGTTTTTTCTCCATTTCTGTCACAGATAGAGTTTTGGTTCCTGGACACTGTCGCCTTTGGCTTGCTTAGTTGGGGATGCTTGACTGATTGCACAGATGCTATTGGAAGAGAACTGGATGATGACATCACTGAATCATCAATGAACTGACTTTAGCAGGGAAAATGACTCTGTTATTGTCGTCTTGCATTATTGACAAACTATTTTCCTGTTTGACACTGTTAAGCTGCTTTGACACAATCAGTATTGTATAAAGCGTTATACAAATAAAGGTGACTTGACTTGACAAAACCTTTCAAAAACGCAAAGGAAAAACATTTCTGTTTTTAGTGCATCGTTGGCGAGTAAACATAAACTTACACTTTGAAGCCTATTTTTATAAGTTTATGTTTCAGGCTCCCAAAATGCCATTAATGTTGTGTAAATGCCCCCTTAGGTCTGGTTACCACTGGTATTTAGTGCTGACCACTTGTGATCGGCTGATAACCCCACAGACAACTGGAGAAGCGTTTCTATTCAAGAAAACTCATCAAGACCAATTGTAATACATATCCCTGTTTGTCTGGTTCACCTGTGTTTTACTTCCTCTACACCTGTATCTAAGGAGGTCATACTCATAAGTCATTTCAGCGTCTTTCCTGACTGTAAAAATACAGAATTCTTCTTGTGTATATTAAATTGACTTGTCCTACCATAGTCAACTTGATATTTATTTCTTTGCCTTGTGTATTGCAGCTTTCTATAAACTTTGGTTTCAGATTCTAACATTTTAAACTATACACACACACAATACACATCTTACTAAATTTAGATAAAAAAAAAAAATCTAATAAAAAAAATAATAAACAGAAAACCACCTGCCATCCAGCAGTTAGGACCATGCACTAACCCCAAATAAATCATGGGTCTGTAATTGTAAAACATTCAGAAAGAATTCAATGTTATGACCTCCATCACTGCTATTAATGGACATAAGTGTTTCCATGTCGCCTAGTCAAACTGACTAGACTTCTACAGCAAAAATAGTCATATTTAGGCTGGATAATTGATTCTTTAGTACTCTGAGCATATGTTTTTCGGTAGATTGATGCACCATAAATCATCTGTAGAGCTGCACTTGCTAGTCTGAACAGTCTGTCAACATGACACCTGCCTTAGCAGCCCAAAAACACATTTCATTAGAGTGAGAGGATGGTATGACAAAAAGAAAAGAAAAAGAAATTGAAGAGGGGAAAAAAGCTTTGCAGACAAATCACTGAAGCAGCTGTCAACACAGAAATTACTAAAACTACTGGGTACCTTTTGCTAACTGAACCATTTGGCCGTCATAGCACCAGGGAGGGAATTTAAACTGAAACATAGCTGGACTCAAAAAAATATTTTTTGAAAACCACAGTTCAGGTTTCTACTCAGCGGTATGGCCTAAAACTATACATGTGATCAGCGTTTAACACTGTCTCTGTCACTTTTTGACTCATAGTGTAATATATACAGTATGCTAACTCATCAGACTCTCTCCTTGGATTCCTCCTTCTATTTAGGAAAACATTTCTGAGATAATTTGAATAGTGGAGGAGTTTGAGAGTTATTACAAAAGTGAAATGGGAAAAAACGTATGGGGGTGAGTTTCATGTAGTGCTGCTGAGTGGCTTCTGCATTTCTTTCTTTGTTATGCATTATAGTTGTATGAGTTTTAAAGACATAGTTTAGCCAAAAATGGAAATTATATCATCATATATCTAACCAACCAACCCAAATAAAAACCATCCTTTTCTTCATACAAAAAAAAGAAAGACAGGTTAAAAAAAAAATGACTTTTAATAAAAAATTTACGGTAAATATGAAACATATGATCTATGCACAATTTTTATTATTATTATTTAAATATATTACTATTGTGCATAACTTTGTATTTAACTTGTATTTATTAAATTATCTAAAAAGATATATATATATATAGCTACCCAAGCACATTAGCATTGTCATGGAGAGGATCCAGTTGTCAGGAGGAGGAGTCTGGGAACAGGAGCCACCTGAGAGCCATCAGGAGAAGGGGTTATAAACACAGCAGAAAGGAGCGTGGAGGAGGTGAGATCTTCCAAGACCATGCTAATGGTGTCTCTGGTTCTTTTTTTTCTTTTACTCCACTCTCTTCCTTTCTTCTCTTTGGAAAAAAAAAAGTTAAAACAAAAATGTTTAATATGTCACTTCCACCAAAAAATGCAGAAAACACGTAACTTACAATGTGATGGAAATCTAGTAATGCTCATACAGCAAAGTACATCTTAATCCTGCAGCTTTTCTTTTCATATTTTACATTCTATGAATTAATAAGGTCACACAGGCACTGGTAACATGATTTTCGACTTTTTGCTCGTTATAAGAACATTTAATAGCTACAGTAGCTAGCTACAAAGTGGCTACTGCTTTTAAAACAAGAAGTGTGCAATGTGGTTTTTCTGTCAAATTGTATTTTTTTCTTACATTGAGCTGACAGTGGGTTTAAACCCATCCTGTAATCTCAATTCATTTTTTTATCAAAACCGAATGCTGTCAGTATAAATAATATTGATGTGATATACACCCTTTTGTAGCCCATTTGACAGAGTTGAATTGCTGTATAATAAATGATAGGAAAAAACTATTTAGAAGAAACCAGCTTTTTATTGTCACGGGTTGTGTTAAGAAGCCAGGCAAAGGACACAGCAGGTAAAGTCCAAAACTCAGTTTAATTATGGACTCAAAACTCAGGCAGATTATCAAGGGAAAACACAACTTAGTATAACGGTGACTGATCCTGAGTGATAGAAAGGGAGCCACTTAAATATAAAGATAAGACTAAGCGTGAGCAGGAACATAACCAAATAAGGACATACAGGAACTAAAACAAAACAGAAGACAGGAAAACACACAAACAATGTGTCCTTGACAACTAAAAGGGTGATATTTAATTTAGTTTTCATTACTTGCTAGTATTTTGGTGGAGGAAAAAAAAAGTTGTCATAGTTGCAAAAAGAGGTATTGTGTTTTTGAATATATAGGATTTGATTAAGTACTGTGTGTGTTATTTGGAAGGAATTGTGTTTATTCTTGTGCAGGAGGACAAGACCCAATCAGCACAAAACACTGACCACTTCATCTGGTGCTAGAATCTACAGCGCTGCTTCGTTCAACACCAGCCTCGGACTGATACACTGGAACAATCAAGGAAGTTAAAAGGCTTTTCTGTTAGTCATCTCCCCTGCCCTCAGAGCAGCCTCATTATTTCCCTCATGTAACCACAGAAGCTGATTCAGGTCCCTTCTATCAGCGCTTCTATTCATTGCTTTTCTTCCTCTATTTTAAGCCCTCATAATTACGCAAAGGTTTCACAATGTGATTATAGTCCCCAGGTTTAAACTGCTTTAAAGTCTGTCATTGTGGTTCTGGTGTTTGGGATGAGGGTACACAATCATTTAAGCAGCATTTCATATCTTTACTGTCCCTTATGTGGATAAAAACAATCCTTTTAACTTAATCTTGAAAGACAAAATATATTTTCCATGAAGCTCTAAGTGTGTGGACACATTTGTAGAGGTCCAATGCAAATTTCAGAGAAAATATGCAGTAACAGTCTGCTTTTAACGACTCTGTGTTGTGGTATATAGTCCATAGCTTTAAAAGAATAGTACTACTAAAGCTATTATTAATGAACCATATATGAGTTTATTATCTCATTTTGCAGTAAAAGTTTTTGATAAAAATTGTTCCCGAGGATAAGAATGTATTTTTAAAAGGGACAAGCACTACTTCCTGTTTCAAAGAAATTCATTATCATAGGGAAGAAAACTGCAATTTCCAATGGACTTTAAGGGCTTTTAAGACTTTTAAAAATAAAGCAAAGCCACTGTTATGTAGCCCTATAAAGTAGTTTTGGCTCTAAAGCATTCCTGGCTTCGGCTAACCCTAGTTCTGGAATGATTCCCAATGGCAAGTTTAACTTTTTTGATGAGTCCTTTAAAATTTTAATGAAATTACATAATTGAGATATGTTCCATGCAAATGTAGATGTTTGTTGTTCCTCTGAGAGTTCACAGTAGAAGAATGTCAACAACTTCAAATGGTGTGAATCAGCTTTTATACGGTAAATACATAAAAACAAAAAAATGACCAAAACATAATGACAACAGAATATACACATAATAATCACATCAATCTCCACCTCCATTAACTAATATATAAAAAATGCCAAAACTTATCTATTCCATACAAAAAAAAGGGATGAATTCACTGTTGTTCCTAAAAGAACAAACAAGTACCACAAAAGTAGTCTAAATTATGAGAGTAAATAGTAACTAGTTGTGGTTGGACTAAACTACTTACTTGAGGGTTGCACCATTAAACTTGGGTGGAAAATCGTCCCTATTTTTTTATTCATAGGGAATATTTTTCACCAAAGTTTAATGGTGCAAGTAATTATTTAGTGCAACCAAACAGTAAATATTTTGAGAGTAAACAATATATTTACTGGAGACTGAGATCAGGGGGGTATTCCAGAAAGCAGGTTATGTGACATACCCGGTTATGTTTATGACTAAGTAAGCGGATAACCTCAACTTTCGCTTCCAAAAACGGAGGCAACTTTCAGGGTAAGTTAGTAGTCATAGCAACTCACTCTCTGAACTAAACCTGCTCCAGAGCAGGTTATGTTCCAGGGTTAGTTCACTTCAGTGAGCCTTCAGTGGGCGTGACAGATAGCGCACAGCATTATATAATATTACAATATGTAATATAGCCTATATATATATATATATATATATATATATATATATATATATATATAATATATATATATATATATATACTCTATATATATATTTGATATGTTAATGAGGAAGCTCTAATATGAGTAATAAATAAGGTAATATATTATTCTAACATGATTATTTCTTTTATTGTCATATATTAGAGTTATCTGTATAAATTATAAAACACTATGACAAGGTAAGGTTTAACTTATGTATATTTATTTTATTTATTTATTACATGTTATATTATCTCACACATGGAGCGGCATTTTCTATAATGTCTAAATTCTAAATCAAAATACATATCTGATATTACTTAATATTAGCAAAAACCAAAAACATAAAACAACACAATATAATTCACATTCTCAAAGATTAAAGATTAAATGGAAAAAAAAAATTTGTCTTACCGTCTTTCTATAGTGACTCGAGTCTCTAACCAGGAACATACTCTGGGTTGAATGAACTTACTCCCGAACTTGTTTTTGGAACCACATACCTCGAGTAAGCAAGTTTTGGGGTAAATCAACCGAGAGTTCAGGGTTTAGTTCACGGTAAGTTAACCCTGCTTTCTGGAATACACCCCAGGAGTACCAGCCCTATTTTGGATATATAGTATTCAGGAGATTTAAGAAAGTTCTAGTAACAAATTACATTAGGTTAGTTAATGTTAGTTAATGGATTAACAATAAGTAATACATTTATTTCAGTATTTTGTCAACTAACATTAACAAATAGTAATAATTTGTTAATGTTAGTTAATAAAATACTACTGTTCATAGTTTGGCAGTTCATGTTTGATCAAATCTATTAAATAATATGAACTGATACAACTTATGATTTTAATATTAGTAAAAGTTCATGTTGACATTACCTAAGATGAATAAACAT